>NC_137867.1:42616950-42696950 GCF_963924005.1 Protomyctophum bolini | reverse complement strand
CACTCGCGCAGGTTGCCACATTAACAATGTCTTTATAAGCTAAAAGTCATCTCCTTAGCTCAATTTTGTTCATATTTATTGTAACAATTTTAGATAATGACTAAAGTTGTCAAGAAGATGAGGCCACACCCATTTCAACAGAAATAGGGTTCCATGGTGTAATGGTTAGCACTCAGGACTCTGAATCCTGCGATCCGAGTTCAAATCTCGGTGGAACCTTAGTTTGGTTAATACATTATCAACAGTCTCGTGAAGAAAGTTCATGTGCCCACACTCGCACAGGTTGCCACATTAACAATGTCTTTATTAGCTAAAAATCATCTCCTTAGTACAGTTTTGTTCTTATTTATTGTGAAGATTTTAGATAATGACTAAAGTTGTCCAGAAGATGAGGCCACACCCATTTTTACAGAAATAGGGTTCCATGGTGTAATGGTTAGCACTCAGGACTCTGAATCCTGCGATCCGACTTCAAATCTCGGTGGAACCTTAGTTTCGTTAATACATTATCAACAGTCTCGTAAAGAAAGTTCACATTCCACACTCGCGCAGGTTGCCACATTAACAATGTCTTTATAAGCTAAAAGTCATCTCCTTAGCTCAATTTTGTTCATATTTATTGTAACAATTTTAGATAATGACTAAAGTTGTCAAGAAGATGAGGCCACACCCATTTCAACAGAAATATGGTTCCATGGTGTAATGGTTAGCACTCAGGACTCTGAATCCTGCGATCCGAGTTCAAATCTCGGTGGAACCTTAGTTTGGTTAATACATTATCAACAGTCTCGTGAAGAAAGTTCATGTGCCCACACTCGCACAGGTTGCCACATTAACAATGTCTTTATTAGCTAAAAATCATCTCCTTAGTACAGTTTTGTTCTTATTTATTGTGAAGATTTTAGATAATGACTAAAGTTCTCCAGAACATGCGGCCACACCCAATTCAGCACTAATAGGGTTCCATGGTGTAATGGTTAGCACTCAGGACTCTGAATCCTGCGATCCGAGTTCAAATCTCGGTGGAACCTTAGTTTGGTTAATACATTATCAACACACTCGTAAAGAAAGCTCACATTCCACACTCGCGCAGGTTGCCACATTAACAATGTCTTTATAAGCTAAAAGTCATCTCCTTAGCTCAATTTTATTCATATTTATTGTAACAAAATTAAATAATGACTAAAGTTGTCCAGAAGTTGAGGCCACACCCATTTTTATAGAAATAGGGTTCCATGGTGTAATGGTTAGCACTCAGGACTCTGAATCCTGCGATCCGAGTTCAAATCTCGGTGGAACCTTAGTTTGGTTAATACATTATCAACAGTCTCGTAAAGAAAGTTCCCATGCCCACACACGCGCCAGGTTGCCACATTAACAATGTCCTTATAAGCTAAAAGTCATCTCCTTAGCTCAGTTTTGTTAATATTTATTGTAACAAAATTAGATAATGACTAAAGTTGTCCAGAAGTTGAGGCCACACCCATTTTTATAGAAATAGGGTTCCATGGTGTAATGGTTAGCACTCAGGACTCTGAATCCTGCGATCCGAGTTCAAATCTCGGTGGAACCTTAGTTTGGTTAATACATTATCTACAGACTCGTAAATATTATCAGAATAATGTCAAATCTGGGAATACATTTCTTAACAATAATTTTCTGGTTTTGTAAAGGTGTCTACTAACATATCCCACATTGACTTCTATTCAACCACCCCAGGGGAATTTTTGACAGCTACTGAAAGTTGGGGTACCATCAACAACCAATATATGGCAACATATAACTAAATGCGCCACGTCTCTGTCTGTGTGCGTGTGTGCGTGCGTTTAATGCACGTAACTCGAGAACCGTTTGACCCACCGACTTCACATTAACAATGTCCTTATAAGCTAAAAGTCATGTCCTTAGCTCAATTTTGTTCATATTTATTGTAACAAAATTAGATAAGGACTAAAGTTGTCCAGAAGATGAGGCCACACCCATTTCAAAAAAAATATAGTTCCATAGTGTAATGGTTAGCACTCAGGACTCTGAATCCTGCGATCCGAGTTCAAATCTCGGTGCAACCTTAGTTTGGTTAATACATAATACATTATCAACAGTCTCGTAAAGAAAGTTCAAGTGCCCACACTCGCGCAGGTTGCCACATTAACAATGTCCATATAAGCTAAAAGTCATGTCCTTAACTCAATTTTGTTCATATTTATTGTAACAAAATTAGATAATGACTAAAGTTGTCCAGAAGATGAGGCCACACCCATTTAAAAAGAAATAGGGTTCCATGGTGTAATGGTTAGCACTCAGGACTCTGAATCCTGCGATCCGAGTTCAAATCTCGGTGGAACCTTAGTTTGGTTAATACATTATCAACAGTCTCGTAAAGAAAGTTCACGTGCCCACACTCGCACAGGTTGCCACATTAACTATGTCCATATAAGCTAAAAGTCATGTCCTTAACTCAATTTTGTTCATATTTATTATAAGAAAATTAGATAAGGACTAAAGTTGTCCAGAAGATGAGGCCACACCCATTTCAACAGAAATAGGGTTCCATGGTGTAATGGTTAGCACTCAGGACTCTGAATCCTGCGATCCGAGTTCAAATCTCGGTGGAACCTTAGTTTGGTTAATACATTATCAACAGTCTCGTAAAGAAAGTTCCCATGCCCACACACGCGCCAGGTTGCCACATTAACAATGTCCTTATAAGCTAAAAGTCATCTCCTTAGCTCAGTTTTGTTCATATTTATTGTAACAAAATTAGATAAGGACTAAAGTTGTCCAGAAGATGAGGCCACACCCATTTCAACAGAAATAGGGTTCCATGGTGTAATGGTTAGCACTCAGGACTCTGAATCCTGCGATCCGAGTTCAAATCTCGGTGGAAACTGAGTTTGGTTAATACATTATCAACAGACTCATAAAGAAAGCTCACATTCCATACTCGCGCAGGTTGCCACATTAACAATGTCTTTATAAGCTAAAAGTCATCTCCTTAGCTCAATTTTATTCATATTTATTGTAACAAAATACGATAATGACTAAAGTTGTCCAGAAGATGAGGCCACACCCATTTATATAGAAATAGGGTTCCATGGTGTAATGGTTAGCACTCAGGACTCTGAATCCTGCGATCCGAGTTCAAATCTCGGTGGAACCTTAGTTTTGTTAATACATTATCAACAGTCTCGTAAAGAAAGTTCCCATGCCCACACACGCGCCAGGTTGCCACATTAACAATGTCCTTATAAGCCAAAAGTCATCTCCTTAGCTCAGTTTTGTTCATATTTATTGTAACAATTTTAGATAATGACTAAAGTTGTCAAGAAGATGAGGCCACACCCAATTCAACAGAAATATGGTTCCATGGTGTAATGGTTAGCACTCAGGACTCTGAGTCCTGCGATCCGAGTTCAAATCTCGGTGGAACCTTAGTTTGGTTAATACATTATCAACAGTCTCGTAAAGAAAGTTCACGTGCCCACACTCGCACAGTTTGCCACATTAACTATGTCCATATAAGCTAAAAGTCATGTCCTTAACTCAATTTTGTTCATATTTATTATAAGAAAATTAGATAAGGACTAAAGTTGTCCAGAAGATGAGGCCACACCCATTTCAACAGAAATAGGGTTCCATGGTGTAATGGTTAGCACTCAGGACTCTGAATCCTGCGATCCGAGTTCAAATCTCGGTGGAACCTTAGTTTGGTTAATACATTATCAACAGTCTCGTAAAGAAAGTTCCCATGCCCACACACGCGCCAGGTTGCCACATTAACAATGTCCTTATAAGCCAAAAGTCATCTCCTTAGCTCAGTTTTGTTCATATTTATTGTAACAATTTTAGATAATGACTAAAGTTGTCAAGAAGATGAGGCCACACCCATTTCAACAGAAATATGGTTCCATGGTGTAATGGTTAGCACTCAGGACTCTGAATCCTGCGATCCGAGTTCAAATCTCGGTGGAACCTTAGTTTGGTTAATACATTATCAACAGTCTCGTAAAGAAAGTTCACATTCCACACTCGCGCAGGTTGCCACATTAACAATGTCTTTATAAGCTAAAAGTCATCTCCTTAGCTCAGTTTTGTTCATATTTATTGTAACAATTTTAGATAATGACTAAAGTTGTCCAGAAGATGAGGCCACACCCATTTATATAGAAATAGGGTTCCATGGTGTAATGGTTAGCACTCAGGACTCTGAATCCTGCGATCCGAGTTCAAATCTCGGTGGAACCTTAGTTTTGTTAATACATTATCAACAGTCTCGTAAAGAAAGTTCCCATGCCCACACACGCGCCAGGTTGCCACATTAACAATGTCCTTATAAGCCAAAAGTCATCTCCTTAGCTCAGTTTTGTTCATATTTATTGTAACAATTTTAGATAATGACTAAAGTTGTCAAGAAGATGAGGCCACACCCAATTCAACAGAAATATGGTTCCATGGTGTAATGGTTAGCACTCAGGACTCTGAGTCCTGCGATCCAAGTTCAAATCTCGGTGGAACCTTAGTTTGGTTAATACATTATCAACAGTCTCGTAAAGAAAGTTCACGTGCCCACACTCGCACAGTTTGCCACATTAACTATGTCCATATAAGCTAAAAGTCATGTCCTTAACTCAATTTTGTTCATATTTATTATAAGAAAATTAGATAAGGACTAAAGTTGTCCAGAAGATGAGGCCACACCCATTTCAACAGAAATAGGGTTCCATGGTGTAATGGTTAGCACTCAGGACTCTGAATCCTGCGATCCGAGTTCAAATCTCGGTGGAACCTTAGTTTGGTTAATACATTATCAACAGTCTCGTAAAGAAAGTTCCCATGCCCACACACGCGCCAGGTTGCCACATTAACAATGTCCTTATAAGCCAAAAGTCATCTCCTTAGCTCAGTTTTGTTCATATTTATTGTAACAATTTTAGATAATGACTAAAGTTGTCAAGAAGATGAGGCCACACCCATTTCAACAGAAATATGGTTCCATGGTGTAATGGTTAGCACTCAGGACTCTGAATCCTGCGATCCGAGTTCAAATCTCGGTGGAACCTTAGTTTGGTTAATACATTATCAACAGTCTCGTAAAGAAAGTTCACATTCCACACTCGCGCAGGTTGCCACATTAACAATGTCTTTATAAGCTAAAAGTCATCTCCTTAGCTCAGTTTTGTTCATATTTATTGTAACAATTTTAGATAATGACTAAAGTTGTCAAGAAGATGAGGCCACACCCAATTCAACAGAAATATGGTTCCATGGTGTAATGGTTAGCACTCAGGACTCTGAATCCTGCGATCCGAGTTCAAATCTCGGTGGAACCTTAGTTTGGTTAATACATTATCAACAGTCTCGTAAAGAAAGTTCACGTGCCCACACTCGCACAGGTTGCCACATTAACTATGTCCATATAAGCTAAAAGTCATGTCCTTAACTCAATTTTGTTCATATTTATTATAAGAAAATTAGATAAGGACTAAAGTTGTCCAGAAGATGAGGCCACACCCATTTCAACAGAAATAGGGTTCCATGGTGTAATGGTTAGCACTCAGGACTCTGAATCCTGCGATCCGAGTTCAAATCTCGGTGGAACCTTAGTTTGGTTAATACATTATCAACAGTCTCGTAAAGAAAGTTCCCATGCCCACACACGCGCCAGGTTGCCACATTAACAATGTCCTTATAAGCCAAAAGTCATCTCCTTAGCTCAGTTTTGTTCATATTTATTGTAACAATTTTAGATAATGACTAAGTTGTCAAGAAGATGAGGCCACACCCATTTCAACAGAAATATGGTTCCATGGTGTAATGGTTAGCACTCAGGACTCTGAATCCTGCGATCCGAGTTCAAATCTCGGTGGAACCTTAGTTTGGATAATACATTATCAACAGTCTCGTAAAGAAATTTCAAGTGCCCACACTCGCGCAGGTTGCCACATTAACAATGTCCATATAAGCTAAAAGTCATGTCCTTAACTCAATTTTGTTCATATTTATTGTAACAAAATTAGATAAGGACTAAAGTTGTCCAGAAGATGAGGCCACACCCATTTCAACAGAAATAGGTTTCCATGGTGTAATGGTTAGCACTCAGGACTCTGAATCCTGCGATCCGAGTTCAAATCTCGGTGGAACCTTAGTTTGGTTAATACATTATCAACAGTCTCGTAAAGAAAGTTCACATTCTACACACGCGCCAGGTTGCCACATTAACAATGTCCTTATAAGCCAAAAGTCATCTCCTTAGCTCAGTTTTGTTCATATTTATTGTAACAATTTTAGATAATGACTAAGTTGTCAAGAAGATGAGGCCACACCCATTTCAACAGAAATATGGTTCCATGGTGTAATGGTTAGCACTCAGGACTCTGAATCCTGCGATCCAAGTTCAAATCTCGGTGGAACCTTAGTTTGGTTAATACATTATCAACAGTCTCGTAAAGAAAGTTCACGTGCCCACACTCGCACAGGTTGCCACATTAACTATGTCCATATAAGCTAAAAGTCATGTCCTTAACTCAATTTTGTTCATATTTATTGTAACAAAATTAGAAAAGGACTAAAGTTGTCCAGAAGATGAGGCCACACCCATTTCAACAGAAATAGGGTTCCATGGTGTAATGGTTACCACTCAGGACTCTGAATCCTGCGATCCGAGTTCAAATCTCGGTGGAACCTTAGTTTGGTTAATACATTATCAACAGACTCATAAAGAAAGCTCACATTCCATACTCGCGCAGGTTGCCACATTAACAATGTCTTTATAAGCTAAAAGTCATCTCCTTAGCTCAATTTTATTCATATTTATTGTAACAAAATACGATAATGACTAAAGTTGTCCAGAAGATGAGGCCACACCCATTTATATAGAAATAGGGTTCCATGGTGTAATGGTTAGCACTCAGGACTCTGAATCCTGCGATCCGAGTTCAAATCTCGGTGGAACCTTAGTTTTGTTAATACATTATCAACAGTCTCGTAAAGAAAGTTCCCATGCCCACACTCGCACAGGTTGCCACATTAACAATGTCCATATAAGCTAAAAGTCATGTCCTTAACTCAATTTTGTTCATATTTATTGTAACAAAATTAGATAAGGACTAAAGTTGTCCAGAAGATGAGGCCACACCCATTTCAACAGAAATAGGGTTCCATGGTGTAATGGTTAGCACTCAGGACTCTGAATCCTGCGATCCGAGTTCAAATCTCGGTGGAACCTTAGTTTGGTTAATACATTATCAACAGTCTCGTAAAGAAAGTTCCCATGCCCACACACGCGCCAGGTTGCCACATTAACAATGTCCTTATAAGCCAAAAGTCATCTCCTTAGCTCAGTTTTGTTCATATTTATTGTAACAATTTTAGATAATGACTAAAGTTGTCAAGAAGATGAGGCCACACCCATTTCAACAGAAATAGGGTTCCATGGTGTAATGGTTAGCACTCAGGACTCTGAATCCTGCGATCCGAGTTCAAATCTCGGTGGAACCTTAGTTTGGTTAATACATTATCAACAGTCTCGTAAAGAAAGTTCCCATGCCCACACACGCGCCAGGTTGCCACATTAACAATGTCCTTATAAGCTAAAAGTCATCTCCTTAGCTCAGTTTTGTTCATATTTATTGTAACAATTTTAGATAATGACTAAAGTTGTCAAGAAGTTGAGGCCACACCCATTTCAACAGAAATATGGTTCCATGGTGTAATGGTTAGCACTCAGGACTCTGAATCCTGCGATCCGAGTTCAAATCTCGGTGGAACCTTAATTTGGTTAATACATTATCAACAGTCTCGTAAAGAAAGTTCCCATGCCCACACACGCGCGCCAGGTTGCCACATTAACAATGTCTTTATAAGCTAAAAGTCATCTCCTAAGCTCAGTTTTGTTCATATTTATTGTAACAATTTTAGATAATGACTAAAGTTGTCAAGAAGATGAGGCCACACCCATTTCAACAGAAATATGGTTCCATGGTGTAATGGTTAGCACTCAGGACTCTGAATCCTGCGATCCAAATTCAAATCTCGGTGGAACCTTAGTTTGGTTAATACATTATCAACAGTCTCGTAAAGAAAGTTCAAGTGCCCACACTCGCGCAGGTTGCCACATTAACTATGTCCATATAAGCTAAAAGTCATGTCCTTAACTCAATTTTGTTCATATTTATTGTAACAAAATTAGATAAGGACTAAAGTTGTCCAGAAGATGAGGCCACACCCATTTCAACAGAAATAGGGTTCCATGGTGTAATGGTTAGCACTCAGGACTCTGAATCCTGCGATCCGAGTTCAAATCTCGGTGGAACCTTAGTTTGGTTAATACATTATCAACAGTCTCGTAAAGAAAGTTCAAGTGCCCACACACGCGCAGGTTGCCACATTAACAATGTCCATATAAGCTAAAAGTCATGTCCTTAACTCAATTTTGTTCATATTTATTGTAACAAAATTAGATAAGGACTAAAGTTGTCCAGAAGATGAGGCCACACCCATTTATATAGAAATAGGGTTCCATGGTGTAATGGTTAGCACTCAGGACTCTGAATCCTGCGATCCGAGTTCAAATCTCGGTGGAACCTTAGTTTTGTTAATACATTATCAACAGTCTCGTAAAGAAAGTTCCCATGCCCACACACGCGCCAGGTTGCCACATTAACAATGTCCTTATAAGCCAAAAGTCATCTCCTTAGCTCAGTTTTGTTCATATTTATTGTAACAATTTTAGATAATGACTAAAGTTGTCAAGAAGATGAGGCCACACCCAATTCAACAGAAATATGGTTCCATGGTGTAATGGTTAGCACTCAGGACTCTGAATCCTGCGATCCGAGTTCAAATCTCGGTGGAACCTTAGTTTGGTTAATACATTATCAACAGTCTCGTAAAGAAAGTTCACGTGCCCACACTCGCACAGGTTGCCACATTAACTATGTCCATATAAGCTAAAAGTCATGTCCTTAACTCAATTTTGTTCATATTTATTATAAGAAAATTAGATAAGGACTAAAGTTGTCCAGAAGATGAGGCCACACCCATTTCAACAGAAATAGGGTTCCATGGTGTAATGGTTAGCACTCAGGACTCTGAATCCTGCGATCCGAGTTCAAATCTCGGTGGAACCTTAGTTTGGTTAATACATTATCAACAGTCTCGTAAAGAAAGTTCCCATTCCCACACACGCGCCAGGTTGCCACATTAACAATGTCCTTATAAGCCAAAAGTCATCTCCTTAGCTCAGTTTTGTTCATATTTATTGTAACAATTTTAGATAATGACTAAAGTTGTCAAGAAGATGAGGCCACACCCATTTCAACAGAAATATGGTTCCATGGTGTAATGGTTAGCACTCAGGACTCTGAATCCTGCGATCCGAGTTCAAATCTCGGTGGAACCTTAGTTTGGATAATACATTATCAACAGTCTCGTAAAGAAAGTTCAAGTGCCCACACTCGCGCAGGTTGCCACATTAACAATGTCCATATAAGCTAAAAGTCATGTCCTTAACTCAATTTTGTTCATATTTATTGTAACAAAATTAGATAAGGACTAAAGTTGTCAAGAAGATGAGGCCACACCCATTTCAACAGAAATAGGGTTCCATGGTGTAATGGTTAGCACTCAGGACTCTGAATCCTGCGATCCGAGTTCAAATCTCGGTGGAACCTTAGTTTGGTTAATACATTATCAACAGTCTCGTAAAGAAAGTTCCCATGCCCACACACGCGCCAGGTTGCCACATTAACAATGTCCTTATCCTTTATTACAAGAGAGAACTGGTACCCATACAGAAGAAAAAAACCCAAAGCCACAACAGCTACGTCGCTACTGCAACGCCCACAACACCATCTTACACACTAGACTCACGCACACTCACTTCTCACACACACTCACACGGGCAGTGACGTCACACACTTACCCTTCGCAGTCTCTTTGCAGTGTGTGTAAGCGATCTCTTCATTACACGGCCCACGCCAACCCCAACGCAGACCACCAGCCAAATAGACTTTTCATTGGCACTAACACTGGCTCCCTTCCACACTCACGCCGGCAATGCATTTGTTTAATACAAACATTTTCTTCCCAAAGTACCCACACCCCCCAGGCAACAGCCTACGCTGTTGCCACAACACGCCGAGAAACAAGGACTTTAACCACGCTACTTACATACACTGCAACTCGCTTACAATTCGCAAACCTGGCAACACTTCCCTCTCTTACCAGGCCCACCCCCACACTAGCTTGACAATGTCATCTCGCGCAGCACAGAATCTGATCTCGCGCAGGACATTGATGAGAGAAAGAAGGAACAGGAGAGATTATACGATCGCTATTTCGCTTATTCCATCTAAATCTCTTTATTTACAAAATAAATGACTCGACGATTCCCTTAGTTACATCAACATTGTTCTTTGTCATTAATCGGATTGTGCCAAAATATCACCCTTACACCGATCACTTTGCCTATTTTCGCCACACAGCCAACTGCCCAGTACACATGTATACATACGCCTGCACGCACACACATGCACATGCACGCCTGTAAGGCCCCCCCCCCCACACACACACACACACACACTAGGGCATTCATCAAAAAATCGATTTATCGATAAATTATCACGAGTCGACTCGCAGCAGCGCGAGTCGAAAGTTGAGCTTTTTTTTTTTTTTTTCTCCCCTTTTTTCATGCGATTGTGTGTGTGGGACACGGAATGCAAAACCTGATTGGCTTACCCTGATAGTGTGTCCTGGCTTTACCAATAATCACCTCATGCGTAAACACAGAGGGCGGAACTTAGCACAGTGGAGGGAAAACTTAAACACAGAGTGCGGAACTTAGCACGGTGGAGGGAAAAATAAGGAGAAAGGTGACAAGACGAAAACAACAATGGCGGAGAGAGAGAATGCAGGTGAAACCAGCTCGCAGACCCCGACAAATAGCCGGTCACACGTGTGGAAATACTTCACATTAAATGAAGAAAAACAAACGGTGTCCTGTACACTCTGTAAGGCGACCTACGCGTACCACAAGAACACAAGCGCTATGCTCGGCCATCTCAAAAACAAGCATGCCGGTAAGGGGGATACTAGTCGCCCAGTGCAGACGTCAATGAGCAGTTACGCCAAAAAGCCTCTATCAGACCAAAGAAAACGGGATATCACAGGTTTAATTATAGATGTAATCGTCCAAGACACCAGACCTTTGTGTATAGCGCAAGGGAGAGGCTTCAAAGCGATGCTGAAATTTTTTGAACCGGAATACACAGCCCCGTGCCACAAAACTCTGTGGGCTAATATCAACCGAGAGAGTGACTCCGTGCGAGCCAGCATTAAAGAGGAGATGAAAGGCAGGAGTGTGTCGCTGACAACGGACCTGTGGACGTCCTCAACCATGGAGCCCTACATCACGGTAACGGCCCATTACATTACAAATGAGTGGACCATGACAGCCAGAGTCCTGACTACCTCCCTCATGACAGAGCGACACACAGCTACCAACATCTCTGCTCGCCTGTCTGCAATAATCAAAGAGTGGGACATACAGGCGTTTTGTACGGTGCACGATAATGCCTCAAACATGAACCTGGCCTTGGAGATGTGTGAGCTGTCGCCAACAGACCTCGGATGTGCAGGGCACACTCTACAGTTGGCAATAAAAGCTGGATTAGTCCTACCTGAAATCGCCAAGTCCGTGGAGCTGGCGAAACGTGTCGTGAGTCATTTTCGCCATTCATCGACGGCAACTTGCGCTCTGAAGGCCAAACAGCATGACCTCAAAATGCCCAAAAAAAATAAACTCCAAAATGACTGTGCGGTTCGGTGGAACTCCACTTTCATGATGCTTGAACGCTTACACGAGCAAAGGATCCCCGTCCAGTCTGTCCTGGCAGATGAGTCTGTGACAAAGCCAAGTTTAGCCAAGGCCCTCGCGATGCGAGCATCACATTGGGAGCTGATAGAGCAACTCATTCCTGTGTTATCTCCCCTGGCAAAGGCTACCAAACTGATGTGTGGCGAGTTGCATGTTGGCCTGTCCTTCCTCTATCCCGTGATTTTCAACACCGTCAACCAAACCCTCTGTGTCAAGGAAGAGGACCTGGGTGCGATCCGCCACTTCAAAACCACTGTTAAAAAACAACTGGTAACTCGCTTCAAACTCGAGTCCGATGGCCTGGCAGAGTCAATTCCCATCATTGCCTGTCAGCTAGATCCCCGCTTCCACCATCTGCAGTTCCTCCCAGACAGCAAGAGAGATGACGCCCGCGACCACCTGCATCAGCTGCTGCGAGACGAGGAGGCCGCCGCCGAGCTGCCGCCTGTTGCCGCAGGTAATGTTATAATGCCTTAATGTGCAGTCTAATAAGTCTATTAATAATTCTGTCCAGTAGAATTACTTATTTTGTCACAATAGCCCATGCTGTTAATATAACAGTCGGCTCTACTATGTATAATTAAAAACAACCGTGTTTCCAATTAGAATTAATGACTTCAACTTTGTTCTACCAATAGGCGGACTGTTAAAATGGTTACTGCGTGCATAAAAGCTATCAATGTTATTGTTAATTTATTATAGGCCTACAAAAAATAATTTGTTTTATTTCTATATTTATTTCGTTATTTTTTAAACTATAATAATAATTATCTTGGTGACTATGGAAATGTAGGCCCAATCCTAAATACAATTTGGCTGCAATTATTCTTGCATGTTATGTAAAAGTAAACTAATCGGCGTTATTCATTTTCATTGCAGGTGAAAATGATGATGATGACGACGAGAGGAATATCCAAGCTGAAGATGGGGATGGTGCTGTTCCGCGCCCGGTGATAAAAAGGTCCAGACTGGAAAGTGACTTTGAGGAACTTTTCGGTACACATTTTGAAAGCGGGAAGGATGAGCGTTGCGGTCGCTCCACTCCAGCCGAGGAGATACAGGATTACTTCGCGACTCGTCACATTCCCACAATGAATAACCCTCTTAAGTGGTGGTCCCGAAACCAGGAGCAATTCCCGCGATTAGCCAAACTCGCTCAACGTTACTTGGCTGTGCCAGCTACCAGCACCCCCAGTGAGAGGGTGTTCTCTCTGGCTGGGAATACAATCACCCGACAGCGGTCTAGCCTTCATCCAGAGCACGTGGATACCCTCATCTTCCTCCACGAAAACCAGAAGGACAAGGCCAAGATCGTGAAAGAGGACAGCAGCGACGAGGAGGAATAGAATAGAATGTTGAATGTAGGCCTAATTATTTTCCGTTTTATGGGATTATTTAATTTTCGTTTTTATTTCAAAAGCATAATCTGGGTGAGTTTTAATTTAATATTTGTTGAAGTTGTCTCAAGTTGAGAGTGCAGTGCAGTCAGCGCATATATTTTTTATTTTATTGTAGGCCTAATAAGCTGACGTCTTTTGTGCATGCAGCAATGACAGCAATGTGGTCTGTCTGACTGACTGAATATAATATGCGCTCTGCCTCTAATTGTCCTTATTGTTTTGGGTTGACATTTCAAGAAAAGTGCATACTGTGATATGTTGCAAAGACACAGATCTTTAAATACAAGTTGCTCAAGTTGAACAGCAGTGTGTCAAGTGTGTTTTTTCTCCGCGGCCTTCCCGCGGCCGAACCCCCCCCCCCCCCCCCTCGCCATAAACGATAAATCGATACGACTTCAACTTTACTGTCTGGCAAGACGACTGGGAAAAATCTCAAGTCGTTAATGCCCTAACACACACACACACACCAACATGCGATTCATTAAATAACTATTTCTCCGCACGCGCGCACACAACATTATTCACGTGAAGCCTACAGGGAATTACCGACGGAATGTATATATATACACACACACACACACACACACACACACAGTCCCGGCTCACACGCTTAGAATTTATAGATGCGCGATTACATAACAGCTGTGCGTCATTATAGCCACACACGTCTCTAACTTGCGGTCACAGTCGCGAAACTTTTCAGTTGTGTGGTACTTTTATATTGATTTAACTGTAACAGAAAGTTCCCATCTCCCAGCCACGGAGCTGCAACAAAAAGCAACACTGTTTGTTTCTGGCCAGTGTTGCCAAATAAGCGATTAGTAAGTAATGTAATTTAATTTATCAGCGATTTTGGGATTATTTTTGTAGATTGAAAAAATATTGGGGGTCCTTTGCTCTTGCCATGACAATGTTTGAGAACCACTGCTCTAAAACAATATTAGACAAAGTTTGAGACACAAACACATTGCTCTCTCTCTCTCTCTTCTCCTTTTGTATAAATTAAATAGGCCTATTCATGATTCTGCTTATAGAGAAGTAGCCTATGTTAGTTTGTTTTATGGACTTGAGAGCTACTTTCAAAACCACCAGCTCAACATACCCACCAAATAAAACTATCATCCCATTGCTGCAAATAGTGACAAAATGTAATTGAGGGGCCTTTCATATAAACGCACATGCATGGGAAATAGAGGGGGAAAAATGCAAATCGTAGGCTTTTATTTTTGTTGGTATTTGACTTTGCTACTGATGATTGTAAGCAACAACAAGTATTGCATTGTGTGTTTGAGCTGACAGGCCCTTTTTGATGTCAATCAATCAAGTCACCTCAGGTCATCTAAAGCGGCAGATGCAAAAATCGTTTTTTATATTAAAATTAAATATATTTTTAGTGCCATGTCATGTGGTCTACCTGCAAAGCCTTTGTAGATCGTGATCTACCATTTGGGCACTTAACGTCAGATCAGGGGTTTTTCTCGGCCAGCGCCAAAAATGCTCCCCGAAAGCATAATCGCAGCAAATACCGGCCACTGTGTACGAGCCTTAACATGTTGACTACACTACACTACACATAATAACTAATAACCCGTTTTCAGCTTAAAGCAATTATATTTCATTGAAGCAACTCCTTAGCATTGTTTTCATACCATGGATGTGATAAGAAAATGTATCAAACATAAGGGAAATATTAAATAGTATCGGGTGTACCAGTTTGGGCTTTTCTTTTTTTTCAATGGGGCAATACATTGATTAAACAAACGTTTGATTGATTGAGTTGTACAATGTTATACAACCCTAAACTACTTTTAGAATACACTACACAATACAATACAATTTTAGAACATATAATATTGGCCAATATGTCAAATATGTAAATATTACATATAATGGCATTGAATGGAAGCGGACCATTTGTAACACATGTTACAAATGACCCGCTTTTGCAAGTTTTCTTTGCAGTTGCTTACAGACCAGAATGAACGTGAATTCCGTCTAAACACGATGCAAACTAATGAAGAACATAAGCATGAACACATCCATGTGGATTTTTATTCACCAACACCAAAGACAAAAATTGTAGCACACATATACTCCAGGTGTAAAATTATACGCATTTTGAAGGTAAACACTTCAAACTTCCTGGGCACGTAGAGTACGTTGCTGTACACATACTGACGCGATGGCGTCATGGTGGCGTTGACCAATCAAGAGATAACGTCCATGTTACAACCGTGAAGCGTTACAACCTTGGCGGCTCTCCCCTACATTTGTTACTAACATTAGGTTGTGGCGAAGTAGAAACGTGGCGAGCAGATAGTGTGTTTTGGACAAACAGGCTAGGTATTGGTGTTGATTTGGGTCAACTGGACAAACAGCGTGGTGTTGTTTTGTGTCTGTGTTTGTGTTGGAGCACCTCAGTGTGGCCGTACAGGTCATGTGCAACCTCTTCCACAGAGAGATGGAGACACTAAGGGCTAGATTTTGAAGGTGCGTTTTACCTATTACAGTAATATGAGCTGGGGGCGTGAGGTATGTCATATTGCAATTTTAAGCATGTTAAGAAGCGCTTTCGACACCCCGTGGAGTGCGCAAAACGGCCTTGAATTAGTCATGGGAGTGTTTAAGGCGTGTTTGAGAGTTACCCAATCAACATGTCCGTACTATTTTCTTTACCAGTCAGCTGATGTCACATACGGAATGCGCACTTTGGGGATCGTTATTATTACATTTCTTCAGGCTGGCACCATAGAAGACATGACATATGACTTTGTCACATTTGGGTTAATTATTCCTATTGCACTGCATGCTGTCACCTTTATGCCTCAAAATAAGTTGTTTCTATTGAGAAACACCAGTAAAATTATATTTTAATTTAAATTATAATTATATTATATTTGAAATGAGTAATGAGTTGAATGCGTGGTGCGTATGCCCGTGATGGTATGGTCTTCGCTCGTAGCATTTTATTGAAGAAGACTTGGATCGAGTGTGATACAGCGTATGAAAGCAAACCTCTCAAGGATTATGGAGATGTTTTTATTTATTTTTAAGGTTGAGAAATGAAATAATTATGGTCGTTTCTAATCTCAACCTTTCAAAAAGAATGGATGCGTCTTTTGCTGGCTGTTGCCATGTCTCATAGAAACAAGTAAATAGGTCTATAAAAATAATCCCAAAATAAGCGCATATAACAGGGGTCTGTAACCTATTTTAAATGAAGTGCCATGTTTTTATTTTCTAGATAGTGAGTCTGCTATATCCAGATTTATTTTAATGACACCACATTAAAATAAAAAACATATTTTGATTGTCCACAAATATAAAGTCCTTCCATCTTTTTAAATATTTTCTTGCACATTGTTATAATGATCATTATATATCCGCCTGCAGTCAGAGTTCATAGTTTTAATGAATGAATGTGATTCATTGTGAGCTGGTAGATCTGCTATTTTCAAAAGTAACATTTTAATTACATTTTTGTATTAGCCGTCCTTAAGTTGGGCAAATGCATTAATCTGGGGATCCTTGACATGGGAATGTGCTGTGTGAGGATCACTGGTTTAAACAACATTAGGAGAAACCTTTAGAAACAAGAAAAGCAACCACAACTACCAATATTTACAAGCAACTTTACAGAAAAAGAAGCCGCTTATAATAAACAGACTTGGCAACACTCCAGCAGCGTCCCAGAGCCGCTCAAGTGTAAAATCAAACAGTGCTTTAAATTCTTTTTGCGTTTATGAGGTGCCTAGACCCACGTCTAATCGTTATGCGCAGGTCAAGGGGCTTAATAGCAAATTGCGCAAAGCGAAAATAATTAACATATGGACACTCCCACAATGCTAAAATATTCAGCAACGTCGTATTCCATATGTGTGTGCGTTCAACACGGGACGATAAGGCTTTCATAATACGATTGTGCGCAGAGCGAGGCCAATTTATGTATTACCACATGGTAAAACGCACCTTCAAAATCCAGCCCTAAATCTCAGCTGGACAAACATGTTGGCACGCATGCATCGCTGCCTTGCATGCTGTGTGCTACTGTTGAGTCTGTCACTTACTTTGACTGATTTATGGCATTGTCTTTCTGTTAAAATCCAACTATGTTAATTTAAGAAATCTGGGCATATAGGTCATTGTTTATTCTCTGTGCACACGTGTAGCCTATTGTATGTCAGACTGTATGTCTGTCCCACAGTCACAATTTAGTAATTAGGCTGTGGAAATATTCAGGACAAAACAATGGTACATTTCCAATAACCCATCCGTTACTACATGTGGAGTCAACTCCCGGCATTTATTTCTTCCCATAGTGCGTGGCGAAGTAGCTCTGGGATGAGTGCGCGCGAAGCGCGCACGAAATTCTAGTAAGCCAAAAGTCATCTCCTTAGCTCAGTTTTGTTCATATTTATTGTAACAATTTTAGATAATGACTAAAGTTGTCAAGAAGATGAGGCCACACCCATTTCAACAGAAATAGGGTTCCATGGTGTAATGGTTAGCACTCAGGACTCTGAATCCTGCGATCCGAGTTCAAATCTCGGTGGAACATTAGTTTGGTTAATACATTATCAACAGTCTCGTAAAGAAAGTTCCCATGCCCACACACGCGCCAGGTTGCCACATTAACAATGTCTTTATAAGCTAAAAGTCATCTCCTTAGCTCAGTTTTGTTCATATTTATTGTAACAATTTTAGATAATGACTAAAGTTGTCAAGAAGATGAGGCCACACCCATTTCAACAGAAATATGGTTCCATGGTGTAATGGTTAGCACTCAGGACTCTGAATCCTGCGATCCAAATTCAAATCGCGGTGGAACCTTAGTTTGGTTAATACATTATCAACAGTCTCGTAAAGAAAGTTCAAGTGCCCACACTCGCGCAGGTTGCCACATTAACAATGTCCATATAAGCTAAAAGTCATGTCCTTAACTCAATTTTGTTCATATTTATTGTAACAAAATTAGATAAGGACTAAAGTTGTCCAGAAGATGAGGCCACACCCATTTCAACAGAAATAGGGTTCCATGGTGTAATGGTTAGCACTCAGGACTCTGAATCCTGCGATCCGAGTTCAAATCTCGGTGGAACCTTAGTTTGGTTAATACATTATCAACAGTCTCGTAAAGAAAGTTCAAGTGCCCACACTCGCGCAGGTTGCCACATTAACAATGTCCATATAAGCTAAAAGTCATGTCCTTAACTCAATTTTGTTCATATTTATTGTAACAAAATTAGATAAGGACTAAAGTTGTCCAGAAGATGAGGCCACACCCATTTATATAGAAATAGGGTTCCATGGTGTAATGGTTAGCACTCAGGACTCTGAATCCTGCGATCCGAGTTCAAATCTCGGTGGAACCTTAGTTTTGTTAATACATTATCAACAGTCTCGTAAAGAAAGTTCCCATGCCCACACACGCGCCAGGTTGCCACATTAACAATGTCCTTATAAGCCAAAAGTCATCTCCTTAGCTCAGTTTTGTTCATATTTATTGTAACAATTTTAGATAATGACTAAAGTTGTCAAGAAGATGAGGCCACACCCATTTCAACAGAAATATGGTTCCATGGTGTAATGGTTAGCACTCAGGACTCTGAATCCTGCGATCCAAATTCAAATTGCGGTGGAACCTTAGTTTGGTTAATACATTATCAACAGTCTCGTAAAGAAAGTTCAAGTGCCCACACTCGCGCAGGTTGCCACATTAACAATGTCCATATAAGCTAAAAGTCATGTCCTTAACTCAATTTTGTTCATATTTATTGTAACAAAATTAGATAAGGACTAAAGTTGTCCAGAAGATGAGGCCACACCCATTTCAACAGAAATAGGGTTCCATGGTGTAATGGTTAGCACTCAGGACTCTGAATCCTGCGATCCGAGTTCAAATCTCGGTGGAACCTTAGTTTGGTTAATACATTATCAACAGTCTCGTAAAGAAAGTTCAAGTGCCCACACTCGTGCAGGTTGCCACATTAACAATGTCCATATAAGCTAAAAGTCATGTCCTTAACTCAATTTTGTTCATATTTATTGTAACAAAATTAGATAAGGACTAAAGTTGTCCAGAAGATGAGGCCACACCCATTTATATAGAAATAGGGTTCCATGGTGTAATGGTTAGCACTCAGGACTCTGAATCCTGCGATCCGAGTTCAAATCTCGGTGGAACCTTAGTTTTGTTAATACATTATCAACAGTCTCGTAAAGAAAGTTCCCATGCCCACACACGCGCCAGGTTGCCACATTAACAATGTCCTTATAAGCCAAAAGTCATCTCCTTAGCTCAGTTTTGTTCATATTTATTGTAACAATTTTAGATAATGACTAAAGTTGTCAAGAAGATGAGGCCACACCCAATTCAACAGAAATATGGTTCCATGGTGTAATGGTTAGCACTCAGGACTCTGAATCCTGCGATCCGAGTTCAAATCTCGGTGGAACCTTAGTTTGGTTAATACATTATCAACAGTCTCGTAAAGAAAGTTCACGTGCCCACACTCGCACAGGTTGCCACATTAACTATGTCCATATAAGCTAAAAGTCATGTCCTTAACTCAATTTTGTTCATATTTATTATAAGAAAATTAGATAAGGACTAAAGTTGTCCAGAAGATGAGGCCACACCCATTTCAACAGAAATAGGGTTCCATGGTGTAATGGTTAGCACTCAGGACTCTGAATCCTGCGATCCGAGTTCAAATCTCGGTGGAACCTTAGCTTGGTTAATACATTATCAACAGTCTCGTAAAGAAAGTTCCCATGCCCACACACGCGCCAGGTTGCCACATTAACAATGTCCTTATAAGCCAAAAGTCATCTCCTTAGCTCAGTTTTGTTCATATTTATTGTAACAATTTTAGATAATGACTAAAGTTGTCAAGAAGATGAGGCCACACCCATTTCAACAGAAATATGGTTCCATGGTGTAATGGTTAGCACTCAGGACTCTGAATCCTGCGATCCGAGTTCAAATCTCGGTGGAACCTTAGTTTGGATAATACATTATCAACAGTCTCGTAAAGAAAGTTCAAGTGCCCACACTCGCGCAGGTTGCCACATTAACAATGTCCATAAAAGCTAAAAGTCATGTCCTTAACTCAATTTTGTTCATATTTATTGTAACAAAATTAGATAAGGACTAAAGTTGTCCAGAAGATGAGGCCACACCCATTTCAACAGAAATAGGGTTCCATGGTGTAATGGTTAGCACTCAGGACTCTGAATCCTGCGATCCGAGTTCAAATCTCGGTGGAACCTTAGTTTGGTTAATACATTATCAACAGTCTCGTAAAGAAAGTTCCCATGCCCACACACGCGCCAGGTTGCCACATTAACAATGTCCTTATAAGCCAAAAGTCATCTCCTTAGCTCAGTTTTGTTCATATTTATTGTAACAATTTTAGATAATGACTAAAGTTGTCAAGAAGATGAGGCCACACCCATTTCAACAGAAATAGGGTTCCATGGTGTAATGGTTAGCACTCAGGACTCTGAATCCTGCGATCCGAGTTCAAATCTCGGTGGAACCTTAGTTTGGTTAATACATTATCAACAGTCTCGTAAAGAACGTTCCCATGCCCACACACGCGCCAGGTTGCCACATTAACAATGTCCTTATAAGCTAAAAGTCATCTCCTTAGCTCAGTTTTGTTCATATTTATTGTAACAATTTTAGATAATGACTAAAGTTGTCAAGAAGTTGAGGCCACACCCATTTCAACAGAAATATGGTTCCATGGTGTAATGGTAAGCACTCAGGACTCTGAATCCTGCGATCCGAGTTCAAATCTCGGTGGAACCTTAATTTGGTTAATACATTATCAACAGTCTCGTAAAGAAAGTTCCCATGCCCACACACGCGCGCCAGGTTGCCACATTAACAATGTCTTTATAAGCTAAAAGTCATCTCCTAAGCTCAGTTTTGTTCATATTTATTGTAACAATTTTAGATAATGACTAAAGTTGTCAAGAAGATGAGGCCACACCCATTTCAACAGAAATATGGTTCCATGGTGTAATGGTTAGCACTCAGGACTCTGAATCCTGCGATCCAAATTCAAATCTCGGTGGAACCTTAGTTTGGTTAATACATTATCAACAGTCTCGTAAAGAAAGTTCAAGTGCCCACACTCGCGCAGGTTGCCACATTAACAATGTCCATATAAGCTAAAAGTCATGTCCTTAACTCAATTTTGTTCATATTTATTGTAACAAAATTAGATAAGGACTAAAGTTGTCCAGAAGATGAGGCCACACCCATTTCAACAGAAATAGGGTTCCATGGTGTAATGGTTAGCACTCAGGACTCTGAATCCTGCGATCCGAGTTCAAATCTCGGTGGAACCTTAGTTTGGTTAATACATTATCAACAGTCTCGTAAAGAAAGTTCAAGTGCCCACACTCGTGCAGGTTGCCACATTAACAATGTCCATATAAGCTAAAAGTCATGTCCTTAACTCAATTTTGTTCATATTTATTGTAACAAAATTAGATAAGGACTAAAGTTGTCCAGAAGATGAGGCCACACCCATTTATATAGAAATAGGGTTCCATGGTGTAATGGTTAGCACTCAGGACTCTGAATCCTGCGATCCGAGTTCAAATCTCGGTGGAACCTTAGTTTTGTTAATACATTATCAACAGTCTCGTAAAGAAAGTTCCCATGCCCACACACGCGCCAGGTTGCCACATTAACAATGTCCTTATAAGCCAAAAGTCATCTCCTTAGCTCAGTTTTGTTCATATTTATTGTAACAATTTTAGATAATGACTAAAGTTGTCAAGAAGATGAGGCCACACCCAATTCAACAGAAATATGGTTCCATGGTGTAATGGTTAGCACTCAGGACTCTGAATCCTGCGATCCGAGTTCAAATCTCGGTGGAACCTTAGTTTGGTTAATACATTATCAACAGTCTCGTAAAGAAAGTTCACGTGCCCACACTCGCACAGGTTGCCACATTAACTATGTCCATATAAGCTAAAAGTCATGTCCTTAACTCAATTTTGTTCATATTTATTATAAGAAAATTAGATAAGGACTAAAGTTGTCCAGAAGATGAGGCCACACCCATTTCAACAGAAATAGGGTTCCATGGTGTAATGGTTAGCACTCAGGACTCTGAATCCTGCGATCCGAGTTCAAATCTCGGTGGAACCTTAGCTTGGTTAATACATTATCAACAGTCTCGTAAAGAAAGTTCCCATGCCCACACACGCGCCAGGTTGCCACATTAACAATGTCCTTATAAGCCAAAAGTCATCTCCTTAGCTCAGTTTTGTTCATATTTATTGTAACAATTTTAGATAATGACTAAAGTTGTCAAGAAGATGAGGCCACACCCATTTCAACAGAAATATGGTTCCATGGTGTAATGGTTAGCACTCAGGACTCTGAATCCTGCGATCCGAGTTCAAATCTCGGTGGAACCTTAGTTTGGATAATACATTATCAACAGTCTCGTAAAGAAAGTTCAAGTGCCCACACTCGCGCAGGTTGCCACATTAACAATGTCCATAAAAGCTAAAAGTCATGTCCTTAACTCAATTTTGTTCATATTTATTGTAACAAAATTAGATAAGGACTAAAGTTGTCCAGAAGATGAGGCCACACCCATTTCAACAGAAATAGGGTTCCATGGTGTAATGGTTAGCACTCAGGACTCTGAATCCTGCGATCCGAGTTCAAATCTCGGTGGAACCTTAGTTTGGTTAATACATTATCAACAGTCTCGTAAAGAAAGTTCCCATGCCCACACACGCGCCAGGTTGCCACATTAACAATGTCCTTATAAGCCAAAAGTCATCTCCTTAGCTCAGTTTTGTTCATATTTATTGTAACAATTTTAGATAATGACTAAAGTTGTCAAGAAGATGAGGCCACACCCATTTCAACAGAAATAGGGTTCCATGGTGTAATGGTTAGCACTCAGGACTCTGAATCCTGCGATCCGAGTTCAAATCTCGGTGGAACCTTAGTTTGGTTAATACATTATCAACAGTCTCGTAAAGAAAGTTCCCATGCCCACACACGCGCCAGGTTGCCACATTAACAATGTCCTTATAAGCTAAAAGTCATCTCCTTAGCTCAGTTTTGTTCATATTTATTGTAACAATTTTAGATAATGACTAAAGTTGTCAAGAAGTTGAGGCCACACCCATTTCAACAGAAATATGGTTCCATGGTGTAATGGTAAGCACTCAGGACTCTGAATCCTGCGATCCGAGTTCAAATCTCGGTGGAACCTTAATTTGGTTAATACATTATCAACAGTCTCGTAAAGAAAGTTCCCATGCCCACACACGCGCGCCAGGTTGCCACATTAACAATGTCTTTATAAGCTAAAAGTCATCTCCTAAGCTCAGTTTTGTTCATATTTATTGTAACAATTTTAGATAATGACTAAAGTTGTCAAGAAGATGAGGCCACACCCATTTCAACAGAAATATGGTTCCATGATGTAATGGTTAGCACTCAGGACTCTGAATCCTGCGATCCAAATTCAAATCTCGGTGGAACCTTAGTTTGGTTAATACATTATCAACAGTCTCGTAAAGAAAGTTCAAGTGCCCACACTCGCGCAGGTTGCCACATTAACAATGTCCATATAAGCTAAAAGTCATGTCCTTAACTCAATTTTGTTCATATTTATTGTAACAAAATTAGATAAGGACTAAAGTTGTCCAGAAGATGAGGCCACACCCATTTCAACAGAAATAGGGTTCCATGGTGTAATGGTTAGCACTCAGGACTCTGAATCCTGCGATCCGAGTTCAAATCTCGGTGGAACCTTAGTTTGGTTAATACATTATCAACAGTCTCGTAAAGAAAGTTCCCATGCCCACACACGCGCCAGGTTGCCACATTAACAATGTCCTTATAAGCCAAAAGTCATCTCCTTAGCTCAGTTTTGTTCATATTTATTGTAACAATTTTAGATAATGACTAAAGTTGTCAAGAAGATGAGGCCACACCCATTTCAACAGAAATATGGTTCCATGGTGTAATGGTTAGCACTCAGGACTCTGAATCCTGCGATCCGAGTTCAAATCTCGGTGGAACCTTAGTTTGGTTAATACATTATCAACAGACTCATAAAGAAAGCTCACATTCCACACTCGCGCAGGTTGCCACATTAACAATCTCTTTATAAGCTAAAAGTCATCTCCTTAGCTCAATTTTATTCATATTTATTGTAACAAAATACGATAATGACTAAAGTTGTTCAGAAGATGAGGCCACACCCATTTTTATAGAAATAGGGTTCCATGGTGTAATGGTTAGCACTCAGGACTCTGAATCCTGCGATCCGAGTTCAAATCTCGGTGGAACCTTAGTTTGGTTAATACATTATCAACAGTCTCGTAAAGAAAGTTCACGTGCCCACACTCGCACAGGTTGCCACATTAACTATGTCCATATAAGCTAAAAGTCATGTCCTTAACTCAATTTTGTTCATATTTATTGTAACAAAATTAGATAAGTACTAAAGTTGTCCAGAAGATGAGGCCACACCCATTTCAACAGAAATAGGGTTCCATGGTGTAATGGTTAGCACTCAGGACTCTGAATCCTGCGATCCGAGTTCAAATCTCGGTGGAACCTTAGTTTGGTTAATACATTATCAACAGTCTCGTAAAGAAAGTTCACGTGCCCACACTCGCACAGGTTGCCACATTAACTATTTTCTTTTTAACTAAAAGTCATGTCCTTAACCCAATTTTGTTCATATTTATTGTAACAATTTTAGATAATGACTAAAGTTGTCAAGAAGTTGAGGCCACACCCATTTCAACAGAAATATGGTTCCATGGTGTAATGGTTAGCACTCAGGACTCTGAATCCTGCGATCCGAGTTCAAATCTCGGTGGAACCTTAATTTGGTTAATACATTATCAACAGTCTCGTAAAGAAAGTTCCCATGCCCACACACACGCGCCAGGTTGCCACATTAACAATGTCTTTATAAGCTAAAAGTCATCTCCTTAGCTCAGTTTTGTTCATATTTATTGTAACAATTTTAGATAATGACTAAAGTTGTCAAGAAGATGAGGCCACACCCATTTTTATAGAAATAGGGTTCCATGGTGTAATGGTTAGCACTCAGGACTCTGAATCCTGCGATCCGAGTTCAAATCTCGGTGGAACCTTAGTTTGGTTAATACATTATCAACAGTCTCGTAAAGAAAGTTCACGTGCCCACACTCGCACAGGTTGCCACATTAACTATGTCCATATAAGCTAAAAGTCATGTCCTTAACTCAATTTTGTTCATATTTATTGTAACAAAATTAGATAAGTACTAAAGTTGTCCAGAAGATGAGGCCACACCCATTTCAACAGAAATAGGGTTCCATGGTGTAATGGTTAGCACTCAGGACTCTGAATCCTGCGATCCGAGTTCAAATCTCGGTGGAACCTTAGTTTGGTTAATACATTATCAACAGTCTCGTAAAGAAAGTTCACGTGCCCACACTCGCACAGGTTGCCACATTAACTATTTTCTTTTTAACTAAAAGTCATGTCCTTAACCCAATTTTGTTCATATTTATTGTAACAATTTTAGATAATGACTAAAGTTGTCAAGAAGTTGAGGCCACACCCATTTCAACAGAAATATGGTTCCATGGTGTAATGGTTAGCACTCAGGACTCTGAATCCTGCGATCCGAGTTCAAATCTCGGTGGAACCTTAATTTGGTTAATACATTATCAACAGTCTCGTAAAGAAAGTTCAAGTGCCCACACTCGCGCAGGTTGCCACATTAACAATGTCCATATAAGCTAAAAGTCATGTCCTTAACTCAATTTTGTTCATATTTATTGTAACAAAATTAGATAAGGACTAAAGTTGTCCAGAAGATGAGGCCACACCCATTTCAACAGAAATAGGGTTACATGGTGTAATGGTTAGCACTCAGGACTCTGAATCCTGCGATCCGAGTTCAAATCTCGGTGGAACCTTAGTTTGGTTAATACATTATCAACAGTCTCGTAAAGAAAGTTCAAGTGCCCACACTCGCGCAGGTTGCCACATTAACAATGTCCATATAAGCTAAAAGTCATGTCCTTAACTCAATGTTGTTCATATTTATTGTAACAAAATTAGATAAGGACTAAAGTTGTCCAGAAGATGAGGCCACACCCATTTATATAGAAATAGGGTTCCATGGTGTAATGGTTAGCACTCAGGACTCTGAATCCTGCGATCCGAGTTCAAATCTCGGTGGAACCTTAGTTTTGTTAATACATTATCAACAGTCTCGTAAAGAAAGTTCCCATGCCCACACACGCGCCAGGTTGCCACATTAACAATGTCCTTATAAGCCAAAAGTCATCTCCTTAGCTCAGTTTTGTTCATATTTATTGTAACAATTTTAGATAATGACTAAAGTTGTCAAGAAGATGAGGCCACACCCATTTCAACAGAAATATGGTTCCATGGTGTAATGGTTAGCACTCAGGACTCTGAATCCTGCGATCCAAATTCAAATCGCGGTGGAACCTTAGTTTGGTTAATACATTATCAACAGTCTCGTAAAGAAAGTTCAAGTGCCCACACTCGCGCAGGTTGCCACATTAACAATGTCCATATAAGCTAAAAGTCATGTCCTTAACTCAATTTTGTTCATATTTATTGTAACAAAATTAGATAAGGACTAAAGTTGTCCAGAAGATGAGGCCACACCCATTTCAACAGAAATAGGGTTCCATGGTGTAATGGTTAGCACTCAGGACTCTGAATCCTGCGATCCGAGTTCAAATCTCGGTGGAACCTTAGTTTGGTTAATACATTATCAACAGTCTCGTAAAGAAAGTTCAAGTGCCCACACTCGTGCAGGTTGCCACATTAACAATGTCCATATAAGCTAAAAGTCATGTCCTTAACTCAATTTTGTTCATATTTATTGTAACAAAATTAGATAAGGACTAAAGTTGTCCAGAAGATGAGGCCACACCCATTTATATAGAAATAGGGTTCCATGGTGTAATGGTTAGCACTCAGGACTCTGAATCCTGCGATCCGAGTTCAAATCTCGGTGGAACCTTAGTTTTGTTAATACATTATCAACAGTCTCGTAAAGAAAGTTCCCATGCCCACACACGCGCCAGGTTGCCACATTAACAATGTCCTTATAAGCCAAAAGTCATCTCCTTAGCTCAGTTTTGTTCATATTTATTGTAACAATTTTAGATAATGACTAAAGTTGTCAAGAAGATGAGGCCACACCCAATTCAACAGAAATATGGTTCCATGGTGTAATGGTTAGCACTCAGGACTCTGAATCCTGCGATCCGAGTTCAAATCTCGGTGGAACCTTAGTTTGGTTAATACATTATCAACAGTCTCGTAAAGAAAGTTCACGTGCCCACACTCGCACAGGTTGCCACATTAACTATGTCCATATAAGCTAAAAGTCATGTCCTTAACTCAATTTTGTTCATATTTATTATAAGAAAATTAGATAAGGACTAAAGTTGTCCAGAAGATGAGGCCACACCCATTTCAACAGAAATAGGGTTCCATGGTGTAATGGTTAGCACTCAGGACTCTGAATCCTGCGATCCGAGTTCAAATCTCGGTGGAACCTTAGTTTGGTTAATACATTATCAACAGTCTCGTAAAGAAAGTTCCCATGCCCACACACGCGCCAGGTTGCCACATTAACAATGTCCTTATAAGCCAAAAGTCATCTCCTTAGCTCAGTTTTGTTCATATTTATTGTAACAATTTTAGATAATGACTAAAGTTGTCAAGAAGATGAGGCCACACCCATTTCAACAGAAATATGGTTCCATGGTGTAATGGTTAGCACTCAGGACTCTGAATCCTGCGATCCGAGTTCAAATCTCGGTGGAACCTTAGTTTGGTTAATACATTATCAACAGTCTCGTAAAGAAAGTTCACGTGCCCACACTCGCACAGGTTGCCACATTAACTATTTTCTTTTTAACTAAAAGTCATGTCCTTAACCCAATTTTGTTCATATTTATTGTAACAATTTTAGATAATGACTAAAGTTGTCAAGAAGTTGAGGCCACACCCATTTCAACAGAAATATGGTTCCATGGTGTAATGGTTAGCACTCAGGACTCTGAATCCTGCGATCCGAGTTCAAATCTCGGTGGAACCTTAATTTGGTTAATACATTATCAACAGTCTCGTAAAGAAAGTTCCCATGCCCACACACACGCGCCAGGTTGCCACATTAACAATGTCTTTATAAGCTAAAAGTCATCTCCTTAGCTCAGTTTTGTTCATATTTATTGTAACAATTTTAGATAATGACTAAAGTTGTCAAGAAGATGAGGCCACACCCATTTTTATAGAAATAGGGTTCCATGGTGTAATGGTTAGCACTCAGGACTCTGAATCCTGCGATCCGAGTTCAAATCTCGGTGGAACCTTAGTTTGGTTAATACATTATCAACAGTCTCGTAAAGAAAGTTCACGTGCCCACACTCGCACAGGTTGCCACATTAACTATGTCCATATAAGCTAAAAGTCATGTCCTTAACTCAATTTTGTTCATATTTATTGTAACAAAATTAGATAAGTACTAAAGTTGTCCAGAAGATGAGGCCACACCCATTTCAACAGAAATAGGGTTCCATGGTGTAATGGTTAGCACTCAGGACTCTGAATCCTGCGATCCGAGTTCAAATCTCGGTGGAACCTTAGTTTGGTTAATACATTATCAACAGTCTCGTAAAGAAAGTTCACGTGCCCACACTCGCACAGGTTGCCACATTAACTATTTTCTTTTTAACTAAAAGTCATGTCCTTAACCCAATTTTGTTCATATTTATTGTAACAATTTTAGATAATGACTAAAGTTGTCAAGAAGTTGAGGCCACACCCATTTCAACAGAAATATGGTTCCATGGTGTAATGGTTAGCACTCAGGACTCTGAATCCTGCGATCCGAGTTCAAATCTCGGTGGAACCTTAATTTGGTTAATACATTATCAACAGTCTCGTAAAGAAAGTTCAAGTGCCCACACTCGCGCAGGTTGCCACATTAACAATGTCCATATAAGCTAAAAGTCATGTCCTTAACTCAATTTTGTTCATATTTATTGTAACAAAATTAGATAAGGACTAAAGTTGTCCAGAAGATGAGGCCACACCCATTTCAACAGAAATAGGGTTCCATGGTGTAATGGTTAGCACTCAGGACTCTGAATCCTGCGATCCGAGTTCAAATCTCGGTGGAACCTTAGTTTGGTTAATACATTATCAACAGTCTCGTAAAGAAAGTTCAAGTGCCCACACTCGCGCAGGTTGCCACATTAACAATGTCCATATAAGCTAAAAGTCATGTCCTTAACTCAATGTTGTTCATATTTATTGTAACAAAATTAGATAAGGACTAAAGTTGTCCAGAAGATGAGGCCACACCCATTTATATAGAAATAGGGTTCCATGGTGTAATGGTTAGCACTCAGGACTCTGAATCCTGCGATCCGAGTTCAAATCTCGGTGGAACCTTAGTTTTGTTAATACATTATCAACAGTCTCGTAAAGAAAGTTCCCATGCCCACACACGCGCCAGGTTGCCACATTAACAATGTCCTTATAAGCCAAAAGTCATCTCCTTAGCTCAGTTTTGTTCATATTTATTGTAACAATTTTAGATAATGACTAAAGTTGTCAAGAAGATGAGGCCACACCCATTTCAACAGAAATATGGTTCCATGGTGTAATGGTTAGCACTCAGGACTCTGAATCCTGCGATCCAAATTCAAATCGCGGTGGAACCTTAGTTTGGTTAATACATTATCAACAGTCTCGTAAAGAAAGTTCAAGTGCCCACACTCGCGCAGGTTGCCACATTAACAATGTCCATATAAGCTAAAAGTCATGTCCTTAACTCAATTTTGTTCATATTTATTGTAACAAAATTAGATAAGGACTAAAGTTGTCCAGAAGATGAGGCCACACCCATTTCAACAGAAATAGGGTTCCATGGTGTAATGGTTAGCACTCAGGACTCTGAATCCTGCGATCCGAGTTCAAATCTCGGTGGAACCTTAGTTTGGTTAATACATTATCAACAGTCTCGTAAAGAAAGTTCAAGTGCCCACACTCGTGCAGGTTGCCACATTAACAATGTCCATATAAGCTAAAAGTCATGTCCTTAACTCAATTTTGTTCATATTTATTGTAACAAAATTAGATAAGGACTAAAGTTGTCCAGAAGATGAGGCCACACCCATTTATATAGAAATAGGGTTCCATGGTGTAATGGTTAGCACTCAGGACTCTGAATCCTGCGATCCGAGTTCAAATCTCGGTGGAACCTTAGTTTTGTTAATACATTATCAACAGTCTCGTAAAGAAAGTTCCCATGCCCACACACGCGCCAGGTTGCCACATTAACAATGTCCTTATAAGCCAAAAGTCATCTCCTTAGCTCAGTTTTGTTCATATTTATTGTAACAATTTTAGATAATGACTAAAGTTGTCAAGAAGATGAGGCCACACCCAATTCAACAGAAATATGGTTCCATGGTGTAATGGTTAGCACTCAGGACTCTGAATCCTGCGATCCGAGTTCAAATCTCGGTGGAACCTTAGTTTGGTTAATACATTATCAACAGTCTCGTAAAGAAAGTTCACGTGCCCACACTCGCACAGGTTGCCACATTAACTATGTCCATATAAGCTAAAAGTCATGTCCTTAACTCAATTTTGTTCATATTTATTATAAGAAAATTAGATAAGGACTAAAGTTGTCCAGAAGATGAGGCCACACCCATTTCAACAGAAATAGGGTTCCATGGTGTAATGGTTAGCACTCAGGACTCTGAATCCTGCGATCCGAGTTCAAATCTCGGTGGAACCTTAGTTTGGTTAATACATTATCAACAGTCTCGTAAAGAAAGTTCCCATGCCCACACACGCGCCAGGTTGCCACATTAACAATGTCCTTATAAGCCAAAAGTCATCTCCTTAGCTCAGTTTTGTTCATATTTATTGTAACAATTTTAGATAATGACTAAAGTTGTCAAGAAGATGAGGCCACACCCATTTCAACAGAAATATGGTTCCATGGTGTAATGGTTAGCACTCAGGACTCTGAATCCTGCGATCCGAGTTCAAATCTCGGTGGAACCTTAGTTTGGATATTACATTAGCAACAGTCTCGTAAAGAAAGTTCAAGTGCCCACACTCGCGCAGGTTGCCACATTAACAATGTCCATAAAAGCTCAAAGTCATGTCCTTAACTCAATTTTGTTCATATTTATTGTAACAAAATTAGATAAGGACTAAAGTTGTCCAGAAGATGAGGCCACACCCATTTCAACAGAAATAGGGTTCCATGGTGTAATGGTTAGCACTCAGGACTCTGAATCCTGCGATCCGAGTTCAAATCTCGGTGGAACCTTAGTTTGGTTAATACATTATCAACAGTCTCGTAAAGAAAGTTCCCATGCCCACACACGCGCCAGGTTGCCACATTAACAATGTCCTTATAAGCCAAAAGTCATCTCCTTAGCTCAGTTTTGTTCATATTTATTGTAACAATTTTAGATAATGACTAAAGTTGTCAAGAAGATGAGGCCACACCCATTTCAACAGAAATAGGGTTCCATGGTGTAATGGTTAGCACTCAGGACTCTGAATCCTGCGATCCGAGTTCAAATCTCGGTGGAACCTTAGTTTGGTTAATACATTATCAACAGTCTCGTAAAGAAAGTTCCCATGCCCACACACGCGCCAGGTTGCCACATTAACAATGTCCTTATAAGCTAAAAGTCATCTCCTTAGCTCAGTTTTGTTCATATTTATTGTAACAATTTTAGATAATGACTAAAGTTGTCAAGAAGTTGAGGCCACACCCATTTCAACAGAAATATGGTTCCATGGTGTAATGGTTAGCACTCAGGACTCTGAATCCTGCCATCCGAGTTCAAATCTCGGTGGAACCTTAATTTGGTTAATACATTATCAACAGTCTCGTAAAGAAAGTTCCCATGCCCACACACGCGCGCCAGGTTGCCACATTAACAATGTCTTTATAAGCTAAAAGTCATCTCCTAAGCTCAGTTTTGTTCATATTTATTGTAACAATTTTAGATAAGGACTAAAGTTGTCCAGAAGATGAGGCCACACCCATTTCAACAGAAATAGGGTTCCATGGTGTAATGGTTAGCACTCAGGACTCTGAATCCTGCAATCCAAGTTCAAATCTCGGTGGAACCTTAGTTTGGTTAATACATTATCAACAGTCTCGTAAAGAAAGTTCACGTGCCCACACTCGCACAGGTTGCCACATTAACTATGTCCATATAAGCTAAAAGTCATGTCCTTAGCTCAGTTTTGTTCATATTTATTGTAACAATTTTAGATAATGACTAAAGTTGTCAAGAAGATGAGGCCACACCCAATTCAACAGAAATATGGTTCCATGGTGTAATGGTTAGCACTCAGGACTCTGAATCCTGCGATCCGAGTTCAAATCTCGGTGGAACCTTAGTTTGGTTAATACATTATCAACAATCTCGTAAAGAAAGTTCCCATGCCCACACACGCGCCAGGTTGCCACATTAACAATGTCTTTATAAGCTAAAAGTAATCTCCTTAGCTCAGTTTTGTTCATATTTATTGTAACAAAATTAGATAAGGACTAAAGTTGTCCAGAAGATGAGGCCACACCCATTTCAACAGAAATAGGGTTCCATGGTGTAATGGTTAGCACTCAGGACTCTGAATCCTGCGATCCGAGTTCAAATCTCGTTGGAACCTTAGTTTGGTTAATACATTATCAACAGACTCATAAAGAAAGCTCACATTCCATACTCGCGCAGGTTGCCACATTAACAATGTCTTTATAAGCTAAAAGTCATCTCCTTAGCTCAATTTTATTCATATTTATTGTAACAAAATACGATAATGACTAAAGTTCTCCAGAAGATGAGGCCACACCCATTTTTATAGAAATAGGGTTCCATGGTGTAATGGTTAGCACTCAGGACTCTGAATCCTGCGATCCGAGTTCAAATCTCGGTGGAACCTTAGTTTTGTTAATACATTATCAACAGTCTCGTAAAGAAAGTTCCCATGCCCACACACGCGCCAGGTTGCCACATTAACAATGTCCTTATAAGCCAAAAGTCATCTCCTTAGCTCAGTTTTGTTCATATTTATTGTAACAATTTTAGATAATGACTAAAGTTGTCAAGAAGATGAGGCCACACCCAATTCAACAGAAATATGGTTCCATGGTGTAATGGTTAGCACTCAGGACTCTGAATCCTGCGATCCGAGTTCAAATCTCGGTGGAACCTTAGTTTGGTTAATACATTATCAACAGTCTCGTAAAGAAAGTTCACGTGCCCACACTCGCACAGGTTGCCACATTAACTATGTCCATATAAGCTAAAAGTCATGTCCTTAACTCAATTTTGTTCATATTTATTATAAGAAAATTAGATAAGGACTAAAGTTGTCCAGAAGATGAGGCCACACCCATTTCAACAGAAATAGGGTTCCATGGTGTAATGGTTAGCACTCAGGACTCTGAATCCTGCGATCCGAGTTCAAATCTCGGTGGAACCTTAGTTTGGTTAATACATTATCAACAGTCTCGTAAAGAAAGTTCACGTGCCCACACTCGCACAGGTTGCCACATTAACTATGTCCATATAAGCTAAAAGTCATGTCCTTAACTCAATTTTGTTCATATTTATTGTAACAATTTTAGATAATGACTAAAGTTGTCAAGAAGTTGAGGCCACACCCATTTCAACAGAAATATGGTTCCATGGTGTAATGGTTAGCACTCAGGACTCTGAATCCTGCGATCCGAGTTCAAATCTCGGTGGAACCTTAATTTGGTTAATACATTATCAACAGTCTCGTAAAGAAAGTTCACGTGCCCACACTCGCACAGGTTGCCACATTAACTATGTCCATATGAGCTAAAAGTCATGTCCTTAACTCAATTTTGTTCATATTTATTGTAACAAAATTAGATAAGGACTAAAGTTGTCCAGAAGATGAGGCCACACCCATTTCAACAGAAATAGGGTTCCATGGTGTAATGGTTAGCACTCAGGACTCTGAATCCTGCGATCCGAGTTCAAATCTCGGTGGAACCTTAGTTTGGTTAATACATTATCAACAGTCTCGTAAAGAAAGTTCCCATGCCCACACACGCGCCAGGTTGCCACATTAACAATGTCCTTATAAGCTAAAATTCATCTCCTTAGCTCAGTTTTGTTCATATTTATTGTAACAATTTTAGATAATGACTAAAGTTGTCAAGAAGATGAGGCCACACCCATTTCAACAGAAATATGGTGTAATGGTGTAATGGTTAGCACTCAGGACTCTGAATCCTGCGATCCGAGTTCAAATCTCGGTGGAACCTTAGTTTGGTTAATACATTATCAACAGCCTCGTAAATAAAGTTCACGTGCCCACACTCGCACAGGTTGCCACATTAACTATGTCCATATAAGCTAAAAGTCATGTCCTTAACTCAATTTTGTTCATATTTATTGTAACAATTTTAGATAATGACTAAAGTTGTCAAGAAGTTGAGGCCACACCCATTTCAACAGAAATATGGTTCCATGGTGTAATGGTTAGCACTCAGGACTCTGAATCCTGCGATCCGAGTTCAAATCTCGGTGGAACCTTAATTTGGTTAATACATTATCAACAGTCTCGTAAAGAAAGTTCCCATGCCCACACACACGCGCCAGGTTGCCACATTAATAATGTCTTTATAAGCTAAAAGTCATCTCCTTAGCTCAGTTTTGTTCATATTTATTGTAACAATTTTAGATAATGACTAAAGTTGTCAAGAAGATGAGGCCACACCCATTTCAACAGAAATATGGTTCCATGGTGTAATGGTTAGCACTCAGGACTCTGAATCCTGCGATCCGAGTTCAAATCTCGGTGGAACCTTAATTTGGTTAATACATTATCAACAGTCTCGTAAAGAAAGTTCACGTGCCCACACTCGCACAGGTTGCCACATTAACGATGTCCATATAAGCTAAAAGTCATGTCCTTAACTCAATTTTGTTCATATTTATTGTAACAAAATTAGATAAGGACTAAAGTTGTCCAGAAGATGAGGCCACACCCATTTCAACAGAAATAGGGTTCCATGGTTTAATGGTTAGCACTCAGGACTCTGAATCCTGCGATCCGAGTTCAAATCTCGGTGGAACCTTAGTTTGGTTAATACATTATCAACAGACTCATAAAGAAAGCTCACATTCCACACTCGCGCAGGTTGCCACATTAACAATGTCTTTATAAGCTAAAAGTCATCTCCTTAGCTCAATTTTATTCATATTTATTGTAACAAAATACGATAATGACTAAAGTTGTCCAGAAGATGAGGCCACACCCATTTTTATAGAAATAGGGTTCCATGGTGTAATGGTTAGCACTCAGGACTCTGAATCCTGCGATCCGAGTTCAAATCTCGGTGGAACCTTAGTTTGGTTAATACATTATCAACAGTCTCGTAAAGAAAGTTCACGTGCCCACACTCGCACAGGTTGCCACATTAACTATGTCCATATAAGCTAAAAGTCATGTCCTTAGCTCAGTTTTGTTCATATTTATTGTAACAATTTTAGATAATGACTAAAGTTGTCAAGAAGATGAGGCCACACCCAATTCAACAGAAATATGGTTCCATGGTGTAATGGTTAGCACTCAGGACTCTGAATCCTGCGATCCGAGTTCAAATCTCGGTGGAACCTTAGTTTGGTTAATACATTATCAACAGACTCATAAAGAAAGCTCACATTCCACACTCGCGCAGGTTGCCACATTAACAATGTCTTTATAAGCTAAAAGTCATCTCCTTAGCTCAATTTTATTCATATTTATTGTAACAAAATACGATAATGACTAAAGTTGTCCAGAAGATGAGGCCACACCCATTTTTATAGAAATAGGCTTCCATGGTGTAATGGTTAGCACTCAGGACTCTGAATCCTGCGATCCGAGTTCAAATCTCGGTGGAACCTTAGTTTGGTTAATACATTATCAACAGTCTCGTAAAGAAAGTTCACGTGCCCACACTCGCACAGGTTGCCACATTAACTATGTCCATATAAGCTAAAAGTCATGTCCTTAACTCAATTTTGTTCATATTTATTATAAGAAAATTAGATAAGGACTAAAGTTGTCCAGAAGATGAGGCCACACCCATTTCAACAGAAATAGGGTTCCATGGTGTAATGGTTAGCACTCAGGACTCTGAATCCTGCGATCCGAGTTCAAATCTCGGTGGAACCTTAGTTTGGTTAATACATTATCAACAGTCTCGTAAAGAAAGTTCCCATGCCCACACACGCGCCAGGTTGCCACATTAACAATGTCCTTATAAGCCAAAAGTCATCTCCTTAGCTCAGTTTTGTTCATATTTATTGTAACAATTTTAGATAATGACTAAAGTTGTCAAGAAGATGAGGCCACACCCATTTCAACAGAAATATGGTTCCATGGTGTAATGGTTAGCACTCAGGACTCTGAATCCTGCGATCCGAGTTCAAATCTCGGTGGAACCTTAGTTTGGATATTACATTAGCAACAGTCTCGTAAAGAAAGTTCAAGTGCCCACACTCGCGCAGGTTGCCACATTAACAATGTCCATAAAAGCTCAAAGTCATGTCCTTAACTCAATTTTGTTCATATTTATTGTAACAAAATTAGATAAGGACTAAAGTTGTCCAGAAGATGAGGCCACACCCATTTCAACAGAAATAGGGTTCCATGGTGTAATGGTTAGCACTCAGGACTCTGAATCCTGCGATCCGAGTTCAAATCTCGGTGGAACCTTAGTTTGGTTAATACATTATCAACAGTCTCGTAAAGAAAGTTCCCATGCCCACACACGCGCCAGGTTGCCACATTAACAATGTCCTTATAAGCCAAAAGTCATCTCCTTAGCTCAGTTTTGTTCATATTTATTGTAACAATTTTAGATAATGACTAAAGTTGTCAAGAAGATGAGGCCACACCCATTTCAACAGAAATAGGGTTCCATGGTGTAATGGTTAGCACTCAGGACTCTGAATCCTGCGATCCGAGTTCAAATCTCGGTGGAACCTTAGTTTGGTTAATACATTATCAACAGTCTCGTAAAGAAAGTTCCCATGCCCACACACGCGCCAGGTTGCCACATTAACAATGTCCTTATAAGCTAAAAGTCATCTCCTTAGCTCAGTTTTGTTCATATTTATTGTAACAATTTTAGATAATGACTAAAGTTGTCAAGAAGTTGAGGCCACACCCATTTCAACAGAAATATGGTTCCATGGTGTAATGGTTAGCACTCAGGACTCTGAATCCTGCCATCCGAGTTCAAATCTCGGTGGAACCTTAATTTGGTTAATACATTATCAACAGTCTCGTAAAGAAAGTTCCCATGCCCACACACGCGCGCCAGGTTGCCACATTAACAATGTCTTTATAAGCTAAAAGTCATCTCCTAAGCTCAGTTTTGTTCATATTTATTGTAACAATTTTAGATAAGGACTAAAGTTGTCCAGAAGATGAGGCCACACCCATTTCAACAGAAATAGGGTTCCATGGTGTAATGGTTAGCACTCAGGACTCTGAATCCTGCAATCCAAGTTCAAATCTCGGTGGAACCTTAGTTTGGTTAATACATTATCAACAGTCTCGTAAAGAAAGTTCACGTGCCCACACTCGCACAGGTTGCCACATTAACTATGTCCATATAAGCTAAAAGTCATGTCCTTAGCTCAGTTTTGTTCATATTTATTGTAACAATTTTAGATAATGACTAAAGTTGTCAAGAAGATGAGGCCACACCCAATTCAACAGAAATATGGTTCCATGGTGTAATGGTTAGCACTCAGGACTCTGAATCCTGCGATCCGAGTTCAAATCTCGGTGGAACCTTAGTTTGGTTAATACATTATCAACAATCTCGTAAAGAAAGTTCCCATGCCCACACACGCGCCAGGTTGCCACATTAACAATGTCTTTATAAGCTAAAAGTAATCTCCTTAGCTCAGTTTTGTTCATATTTATTGTAACAAAATTAGATAAGGACTAAAGTTGTCCAGAAGATGAGGCCACACCCATTTCAACAGAAATAGGGTTCCATGGTGTAATGGTTAGCACTCAGGACTCTGAATCCTGCGATCCGAGTTCAAATCTCGTTGGAACCTTAGTTTGGTTAATACATTATCAACAGACTCATAAAGAAAGCTCACATTCCATACTCGCGCAGGTTGCCACATTAACAATGTCTTTATAAGCTAAAAGTCATCTCCTTAGCTCAATTTTATTCATATTTATTGTAACAAAATACGATAATGACTAAAGTTCTCCAGAAGATGAGGCCACACCCATTTTTATAGAAATAGGGTTCCATGGTGTAATGGTTAGCACTCAGGACTCTGAATCCTGCGATCCGAGTTCAAATCTCGGTGGAACCTTAGTTTTGTTAATACATTATCAACAGTCTCGTAAAGAAAGTTCCCATGCCCACACACGCGCCAGGTTGCCACATTAACAATGTCCTTATAAGCCAAAAGTCATCTCCTTAGCTCAGTTTTGTTCATATTTATTGTAACAATTTTAGATAATGACTAAAGTTGTCAAGAAGATGAGGCCACACCCAATTCAACAGAAATATGGTTCCATGGTGTAATGGTTAGCACTCAGGACTCTGAATCCTGCGATCCGAGTTCAAATCTCGGTGGAACCTTAGTTTGGTTAATACATTATCAACAGTCTCGTAAAGAAAGTTCACGTGCCCACACTCGCACAGGTTGCCACATTAACTATGTCCATATAAGCTAAAAGTCATGTCCTTAACTCAATTTTGTTCATATTTATTATAAGAAAATTAGATAAGGACTAAAGTTGTCCAGAAGATGAGGCCACACCCATTTCAACAGAAATAGGGTTCCATGGTGTAATGGTTAGCACTCAGGACTCTGAATCCTGCGATCCGAGTTCAAATCTCGGTGGAACCTTAGTTTGGTTAATACATTATCAACAGTCTCGTAAAGAAAGTTCACGTGCCCACACTCGCACAGGTTGCCACATTAACTATGTCCATATAAGCTAAAAGTCATGTCCTTAACTCAATTTTGTTCATATTTATTGTAACAATTTTAGATAATGACTAAAGTTGTCAAGAAGTTGAGGCCACACCCATTTCAACAGAAATATGGTTCCATGGTGTAATGGTTAGCACTCAGGACTCTGAATCCTGCGATCCGAGTTCAAATCTCGGTGGAACCTTAATTTGGTTAATACATTATCAACAGTCTCGTAAAGAAAGTTCACGTGCCCACACTCGCACAGGTTGCCACATTAACTATGTCCATATGAGCTAAAAGTCATGTCCTTAACTCAATTTTGTTCATATTTATTGTAACAAAATTAGATAAGGACTAAAGTTGTCCAGAAGATGAGGCCACACCCATTTCAACAGAAATAGGGTTCCATGGTGTAATGGTTAGCACTCAGGACTCTGAATCCTGCGATCCGAGTTCAAATCTCGGTGGAACCTTAGTTTGGTTAATACATTATCAACAGTCTCGTAAAGAAAGTTCCCATGCCCACACACGCGCCAGGTTGCCACATTAACAATGTCCTTATAAGCTAAAATTCATCTCCTTAGCTCAGTTTTGTTCATATTTATTGTAACAATTTTAGATAATGACTAAAGTTGTCAAGAAGATGAGGCCACACCCATTTCAACAGAAATATGGTGTAATGGTGTAATGGTTAGCACTCAGGACTCTGAATCCTGCGATCCGAGTTCAAATCTCGGTGGAACCTTAGTTTGGTTAATACATTATCAACAGCCTCGTAAATAAAGTTCACGTGCCCACACTCGCACAGGTTGCCACATTAACTATGTCCATATAAGCTAAAAGTCATGTCCTTAACTCAATTTTGTTCATATTTATTGTAACAATTTTAGATAATGACTAAAGTTGTCAAGAAGTTGAGGCCACACCCATTTCAACAGAAATATGGTTCCATGGTGTAATGGTTAGCACTCAGGACTCTGAATCCTGCGATCCGAGTTCAAATCTCGGTGGAACCTTAATTTGGTTAATACATTATCAACAGTCTCGTAAAGAAAGTTCCCATGCCCACACACACGCGCCAGGTTGCCACATTAATAATGTCTTTATAAGCTAAAAGTCATCTCCTTAGCTCAGTTTTGTTCATATTTATTGTAACAATTTTAGATAATGACTAAAGTTGTCAAGAAGATGAGGCCACACCCATTTCAACAGAAATATGGTTCCATGGTGTAATGGTTAGCACTCAGGACTCTGAATCCTGCGATCCGAGTTCAAATCTCGGTGGAACCTTAATTTGGTTAATACATTATCAACAGTCTCGTAAAGAAAGTTCACGTGCCCACACTCGCACAGGTTGCCACATTAACGATGTCCATATAAGCTAAAAGTCATGTCCTTAACTCAATTTTGTTCATATTTATTGTAACAAAATTAGATAAGGACTAAAGTTGTCCAGAAGATGAGGCCACACCCATTTCAACAGAAATAGGGTTCCATGGTTTAATGGTTAGCACTCAGGACTCTGAATCCTGCGATCCGAGTTCAAATCTCGGTGGAACCTTAGTTTGGTTAATACATTATCAACAGACTCATAAAGAAAGCTCACATTCCACACTCGCGCAGGTTGCCACATTAACAATGTCTTTATAAGCTAAAAGTCATCTCCTTAGCTCAATTTTATTCATATTTATTGTAACAAAATACGATAATGACTAAAGTTGTCCAGAAGATGAGGCCACACCCATTTTTATAGAAATAGGGTTCCATGGTGTAATGGTTAGCACTCAGGACTCTGAATCCTGCGATCCGAGTTCAAATCTCGGTGGAACCTTAGTTTGGTTAATACATTATCAACAGTCTCGTAAAGAAAGTTCACGTGCCCACACTCGCACAGGTTGCCACATTAACTATGTCCATATAAGCTAAAAGTCATGTCCTTAGCTCAGTTTTGTTCATATTTATTGTAACAATTTTAGATAATGACTAAAGTTGTCAAGAAGATGAGGCCACACCCAATTCAACAGAAATATGGTTCCATGGTGTAATGGTTAGCACTCAGGACTCTGAATCCTGCGATCCGAGTTCAAATCTCGGTGGAACCTTAGTTTGGTTAATACATTATCAACAGACTCATAAAGAAAGCTCACATTCCACACTCGCGCAGGTTGCCACATTAACAATGTCTTTATAAGCTAAAAGTCATCTCCTTAGCTCAATTTTATTCATATTTATTGTAACAAAATACGATAATGACTAAAGTTGTCCAGAAGATGAGGCCACACCCATTTTTATAGAAATAGGCTTCCATGGTGTAATGGTTAGCACTCAGGACTCTGAATCCTGCGATCCGAGTTCAAATCTCGGTGGAACCTTAGTTTGGTTAATACATTATCAACAGTCTCGTAAAGAAAGTTCCCATGCCCACACACGCGCCAGGTTGCCACATTAACAATGTCCTTATAAGCTAAAAGTCATCTCCTTAGCTCAGTTTTGTTCATATTTATTGTAACAATTTTAGATAATGACTAAAGTTGTCAAGAAGTTGAGGCCACACCCATTTCAACAGAAATATGGTTCCATGGTGTAATGGTTAGCACTCAGGACTCTGAATCCTGCGATCCGAGTTCAAATCTCGGTGGAACCTTAATTTGGTTAATACATTATCAACAGTCTCGTAAAGAAAGTTCCCATGCCCACACACGCGCGCCAGGTTGCCACATTAACAATGTCTTTATAAGCTAAAAGTCATCTCCTTAGCTCAGTTTTGTTCATATTTATTGTAACAATTTTAGATAATGACTAAAGTTGTCAAGAAGATGAGGCCACACCCATTTCTACAGAAATATGGTTCCATGGTGTAATGGTTAGCACTCAGGACTCTGAATCCTGCGATCCGAGTTCAAATCTCGGTGGAACCTTAGTTTGGTTAATACATTATCAACAGACTCGTAAAGAAAGCGCAGGTTGCCACATTAACAATGTCTTTATAAGCTAAAAGTCATCTCCTTAGCTCAATTTTGTTCATATTTATTGTAACAAAATTAGATAATGACTAAAGTTGTCCAGAAGATGAGGCCACACCCATTTTTACAGAAATAGGGTTCCATGGTGTAATGGTTAGCACTCAGGACTCTGAATCCTGCGATCCGAGTTTAAATCTCGGTGGAACCTTAGTTTGGTTAATACATTATCAACAGTCTCGTAAAGAAAGTTCACATTCCACACTCGCGCAGGTTGCCACATTAACAATGTCTTTATAAGCTAAAAGTCATCTCCTTAGCTCAGTTTTGTTCATATTTATTGTAACAATTTTAGATAATGACTAAAGTTGTCAAGAAGATGAGGCCACAGCCATTTCTACGGAAATATGGTTCCATGGTGTAATGGTTAGCACTCAGGACTCTGAATCCTGCGATCCGAGTTCTAATCTCAGTGGAACCTTAGTTTGGTTAATACATTATCAACAGTCTCGTAAAGAAAGTTCACGTGCCCACACTCGCACAGGTTGCCACATTAACTATGTCCATATAAGCTAAAAGTCATGTCCTTAACTCAATTTTGTTCATATTTATTGTAACAAAATAAGATAAGGACTAAAGTTGTCCAGAAGATGAGGCCACACCCATTTCAACAGAAATAGGGTTCCATGGTGTAATGGTTAGCACTCAGGACTCTGAATCCTGCGATCCGAGTTCAAATCTCGGTGGAACCTTAGTTTGGTTAATACATTATCAACAGACTCGTAAAGAAAGCTCACATTCCACACTCGCGCAGGTTGCCACATTAACAATGTCTTTATAAGCTAAAAGTCATCACCTTAGCTCAATTTTGTTCATATTTATTGTAACAAAATTAGATAATGACTAAAGTTGTCCAGAAGATGAGGCCACACCCATTTTTACAGAAATAGGGTTCCATGGTGTAATGGTTAGCACTCAGGACTCTGAATCCTGCGATCCGAGTTCAAATCTCGGTGGAACCTTAGTTTGGTTAATACATTATCAACAGTCTCGTAAAGAAAGTTCACATTCCACACTACTGCAGGTTGCCACATTAACAATGTCTTTATAAGCTAAAAGTCATCTCCTTAGCTCAGTTTTGTTCATATTTATTGTAACAATTTTAGATAATGACTAAAGTTGTCAAGAAGATGAGGCCACACCCATTTCAACAGAAATATGGTTCCATGGTGTAATGGTTAGCACTCAGGACTCTGAATCCTGCGATCAGAGTTCAAATCTCGGTGGAACCTTAGTTTGGTTAATACATTATCAACAGTCTCATAAAGAAAGTTCACGTGCCCACACTCGCACAGGTTGCAACATTAACTATGTCCATATAATCTAAAAGTCATGTCCTTAACTCAATTTTGTTCATATTTATTGTAACAAAATTAGATAAGGACTAAAGTTGTCCAGAAGATGAGGCCACACCCATTTCAACAGAAATAGGGTTCCATGGTGTAATGGTTAGCACTCAGGACTCTGAATCCTGCGATCCGAGTTCAAATCTCGGTGGAACCTTAGTTTGGTTAATACATTATCAACAGTCTCGTAAAGAAAGTTCAAGTGCCCACACTCGCGCAGGTTGCCACATTAACAATGTCCATATAAGCTAAAAGTCATGTCCTTAACTCAATTTTGTTCATATTTATTGTAACAAAATTAGATAAGGACTAAAGTTGTCAAGAAGATGAGGCCACACCCATTTCAACAGAAATAGGGTTCCATGGTGTAATGGTTAGCACTCAGGACTCTGAATCCTGCGATCCGAGTTCAAATCTCGGTGGAACCTTAGTTTGGTTAATACATTATCAACAGACTCGTAAAGAAAGCTCACATTCCACACTCGCGCAGGTTGCCACATTAACAATGTCTTTATAAGCTAAAAGTCATGTCCTTAACTCAATTTTGTTCATATTTATTGTAACAAAATTAGATAAGGACTAAAGTTGTCCAGAAGATGAGGCCACACCCATTTCAACAGAAATAGGGTTCCATGGTGTAATGGTTAGCACTCAGGACTCTGAATCCTGCGATCCGAGTTCAAATCTCGGTGGAACCTTAGTTTGGTTAATACATTATCAACAGTCTCGTAAAGAAAGTTCACGTGCGCAGGTTGCCACATTAACAATGTCTTTATTAGCTAAAAGTAATTTCCTTAGCACAGTTTTGTTCTTATTTATTGTGAAGATTTTAGATAATGACTAAAGTTGTCCAGAACATGTGGCCACACCCAATTCAGCATTAATAGGGTTCCATGGTGTAATGGTTAGCACTCAAGACTCTGAATCCTGCGATCCGAGTTCAAATCTCGGTGGAACCTTAGTTTGGTTAATACATTATCTACAGACTCGTAAATATTATCAGAATAATGTAAAATCTGGGAATACATTTCTTACCAATAATTTTCTGGTTTTGTAAAGGTGTCTACTAACAAATCCCACATTGACTTCTATTCAACCACCCCAGGGGAATTTTTGACAGCTACTGAAAGTTGGGGTACCATCAACAACCAATATATGTCAACATCTAACTAAATGTGCCACGTCTCTGTCTGCGTGCGTGTGTGCGTGCGTGTAATGCACGTAACTCGAGAACCGTTTGACCCACCGACTTCACATTAACAATGTCCTTATAAGCTATAAGTCATGTCCTTAGCTCAATTTTGTTCATATTTATTGTAACAAAATTAGATAAGGACTAAAGTTGTCCAGAAGATGAGGCCACACCCATTTCAGCAGAAATAGGGTTCCATGGTGTAATGGTTAGCACTCAGGACTCTGAATCCTGCGATCGGAGTTCAAATCTCGGTGGAACCTTAGTTTGGTTAATACATTATCTACAGACTCGTAAAGAAAGTTCACGTTCCACTCTCGCAGGTTGCCCCATTAACAATGTCTTTATAAGCTAAAAGTCATCTCCTTAGTTCAATTTTGTTCATATTTATTGTAACAATTTTAGATAATGACTAAAGTTGTCAAGAAGATGAGGCCACACCCATTTCAACAGAAATAGGGTTCCATGGTGTAATGGTTAGCACTCAGGACTCTGAATCCTGCGATCCGAGTTCAAATCTCGGTGGAACCTTAGTTTGGTTAATACATTATCAACAGACTCGTAAAGAAAGCTCACATTCCACACTCGCGCAGGTTGCCACATTAACAATGTCTTTATAAGCTAAAAGTCATGTCCTTAACTCAATTTTGTTCATATTTATTGTAACAAAATTAGATAAGGACTAAAGTTGTCCAGAAGATGAGGCCACACCCATTTCAACAGAAATAGGGTTCCATGGTGTAATGGTTAGCACTCAGGACTCTGAATCCTGCGATCCGAGTTCAAATCTCGGTGGAACCTTAGTTTGGTTAATACATTATCAACAGTCTCGTAAAGAAAGTTCACGTGCGCAGGTTGCCACATTAACAATGTCTTTATTAGCTAAAAGTAATTTCCTTAGCACAGTTTTGTTCTTATTTATTGTGAAGATTTTAGATAATGACTAAAGTTGTCCAGAACATGTGGCCACACCCAATTCAGCATTAATAGGGTTCCATGGTGTAATGGTTAGCACTCAGGACTCTGAATCCTGCGATCCGAGTTCAAATCTCGGTGGAACCTTAGTTTGGTTAATACATTATCTACAGACTCGTAAATATTATCAGAATAATGTCAAATCTGGGAATACATTTCTTAACAATAATTTTCTGGTTTTGTAAAGGTGTCTACTAACATATCCCACATTGACTTCTATTCAACCACCCCAGGGGAATTTTTGACAGCTACTGAAAGTTGGGGTACCATCAACAACCAATATATGGCAACATCTAACTAAATGCGCCACGTCTGTCTGCGTGCGTGTGTGCGTGCGTGTAATGCACGTAACTCGAGAACCGTTTGACCCACCGACTTCACATTAACAATGTCCTTATAAGCTAAAAGTCATGTCCTTAGCTCAATTTTGTTCATATTTAATGTAACAAAATTAGATAAGGACTAAAGTTGTCCAGAAGATGAAGCCACACCCATTTCAACAGAAATAGGGTTCCATGGTGTAATGGTTAGCACTCAGGACTCTGAATCCTGCGATCCGAGTTCAAATCTCGGTGGAACCTTAGTTTGGTTAATACATTATCAACAGTCTCGTAAAGAAAGTTCACGTTCCACTCTCGCAGGTTGCCCCATTAACAATGTCTTTATAAGCTAAAAGTCATCTCCTTAGTTCAATTTTGTTCATATTTATTGTAACAATTTTAGATAATGACTAAAGTTGTCAAGAAGATGAGGCCACACCCATTTCAACAGAAATAGGGTTCCATGGTGTAATGGTTAGCACTCAGGACTCTGAATCCTGCGATCCGAGTTCAAATCTCGGTGGAACCTTAGTTTGGTTAATACATTATCAACAGACTCGTAAAGAAAGCTCACATTCCACACTCGCGCAGGTTGCCACATTAACAATGTCTTTATAAGCTAAAAGTCATGTCCTTAACTCAATTTTGTTCATATTTATTGTAACAAAATTAGATAAGGACTAAAGTTGTCCAGAAGATGAGGCCACACCCATTTCAACAGAAATAGGGTTCCATGGTGTAATGGTTAGCACTCAGGACTCTGAATCCTGCGATCCGAGTTCAAATCTCGGTGGAACCTTAGTTTGGTTAATACATTATCAACAGTCTCGTAAAGAAAGTTCACGTGCGCAGGTTGCCACATTAACAATGTCTTTATTAGCTAAAAGTAATTTCCTTAGCACAGTTTTGTTCTTATTTATTGTGAAGATTTTAGATAATGACTAAAGTTGTCCAGAACATGTGGCCACACCCAATTCAGCATTAATAGGGTTCCATGGTGTAATGGTTAGCACTCAGGACTCTGAATCCTGCGATCCGAGTTCAAATCTCGGTGGAACCTTAGTTTGGTTAATACATTATCTACAGACTCGTAAATATTATCAGAATAATGTCAAATCTGGGAATACATTTCTTACCAATAATTTTCTGGTTTTGTAAAGGTGTCTACTAACAAATCCCACATTGACTTCTATTCAACCACCCCAGGGGAATTTTTGACAGCTACTGAAAGTTGGGGTACCATCAACAACCAATATATGTCAACATCTAACTAAATGTGCCACGTCTCTGTCTGCGTGCGTGTGTGCGTGCGTGTAATGCACGTAACTCGAGAACCGTTTGACCCACCGACTTCACATTAACAATGTCCTTATAAGCCATGTCCTTAGCTCAATTTTGTTCATATTTATTGTAACAAAATTAGATAAGGACTAAAGTTGTCCAGAAGATGAGGCCACACCCATTTCAGCAGAAATAGGGTTCCATGGTGTAATGGTTAGCACTCAGGACTCTGAATCCTGCGATCCGAGTTCAAATCTCGGTGGAACCTTAGTTTGGTTAATACATTATCTACAGACTCGTGAATATTATCAGAATAATGTCAAATCTGGGAATACATTTCTTAACAATAATTTTCTGGTTTTGTAAAGGTGTCTACTAACATATCCCACATTGACTTCTATTCAACCACCCCAGGGGAATTTTTGACAGCTACTGAAAGTTGGGGTACCATCAACAACCAATATATGGCAACATCTAACTAAATGCGCCACGTCTGTCTGCGTGCGTGCGTGTAATGCACGTAACTCGAGAACCGTTTGACCCACCGACTTCACATTAACAATGTCCTTATAAGCTAAAAGTCATGTCCTTAGCTCAATTTTGTTCATATTTAATGTAACAAAATTAGATAAGGACTAAAGTTGTCCAGAAGATGAAGCCACACCCATTTCAACAGAAATAGGGTTCCATGGTGTAATGGTTAGCACTCAGGACTCTGAATCCTGCGATCCGAGTTCAAATCTCGGTGGAACCTTAGTTTGGTTAATACATTATCAACAGTCTCGTAAAGAAAGTTCACGTTCCACTCTCGCAGGTTGCCCCATTAACAATGTCTTTATAAGCTAAAAGTCATCTCCTTAGTTCAATTTTGTTCATATTTATTGTAACAATTTTAGATAATGACTAAAGTTGTCAAGAAGATGAGGCCACACCCATTTCAACAGAAATAGGGTTCCATGGTGTAATGGTTAGCACTCAGGACTCTGAATCCTGCGATCAGAGTTCAAATCTCGGTGGAACCTTAGTTTGGTTAATACATTATCAACAGTCTCGTAAAGAAAGTTCACGTGCCCACACTCGCGCAGGTTGCCACATTAACAATGTCCTTATAAGCTAAAAGTCATCTCCTTAGCTCAGTTTTGTTCATATTTATTGTAACAATTTTAGATAATGACTAAAGTTGTCAAGAAGATGAGGCCACACCCATTTCAACAGAAATAGGGTTCCATGGTGTAATGGTTAGCACTCAGGACTCTGAATCCTGCGATCCGAGTTCAAATCTCGGTGGAACCTTAGTTTGGTTAATACATTATCAACAGACTCGTGAAAAAGTTCACGTGCCCACACTCTTGCAGGTTGCCCCATTAACAATGTATTTATAAGCTAAAAGTCATCTCCTTAGTTCAATTTTGTTCATATTTATTGTAACAAAATTAGATAAGGACTAAAGTTGTCCAGAAGATGAGGCCACACCCATTTATTATTTAGATAGTGACTAAAGTTCAAGCAAATAAATTAAAGGCAGGAATGAAAATTAATTAAAGGCATATGGTCTGGTCATTGCATGAGTATGGGTGAAGGAGGGATGAAGATGCTGGTTTTCTAACACAGTGTTATAACACAGAGGACCACCACAGTGGAGGCAGACTAGGCCAGATCTATTAGAAGAAAGCTGTGATCAGCAGTAGCGGCTCTTGGTTGGAGGGGCTGCCTAAGAAATCTTATGCTACGGGCCAATATACGATAGTATATGCTGATTGATTTATTGATTTATTAACAGTTTGCAGAATTACAGTACAACTCAATACAAAAACATGCTATCCATTGTTCACCCTATACTACAGCATGTTCACAGAATACTGGTCTACAGCAACAGCATCAGCATCACATTCCACAACAACCCAGTACCCATGCAGTGCTACTCAGAAAATCTATTACACTATGCTACCCAACTAGTTCAACCTGCAGCAATAGCATCATATTCCAGATATCAGTACAGCAATGACACTACTACAGGCCTATACTTTGTTACAGCAAATGCTCCACAACAGAAGTGCATGCCCACAACAAACACTCCACTGAACATTGTTTGTATTTGTATGTACAGATAGCTGCTCTTATACTGTCATTAATAATAACAGTACACATGCACACGCACGTGCGCAACTGGCGCGCCAGTTGCGTTGCGTGCGAGTCGGTGCCGTTTCGAAAGAAGCAACTTGCAAGGCACACACACATGCACGCACGTGCGCACGCACGCGGCACCGAAACAACACTAACACACGCACACAAACAGCCTCTCTCTCTCTTCCCAACTCAATGAGAGCTCGAGCCACTTTCAATGTGATTAAACCAGCGATTATGTTTCTTAACTTTGTGAGATGAATGAAGCAGACCACTCTACCTTTCTGTGGGTCCGGTGTGCGGTCAGCTGTCTGCCCCAAGCAAGAATTTCAAACTCACAAAATAGTCCGGTTCCTTATGTAGGTATTTTGTAGGCTTTAGACGAAGATTTTTAAAACTATATATTTTTTGAAACCTTATAGCCTAACGAATCAGAAAATGTTTGTTGCCATTTTTCCGAGGTCGGTAAAGCGGCCATCTTGGAGCTTTAAAAATGGCTACTTTCAAAAACGGATTTCTCAATATCTCGCCTCCTAGATGACCTAAAATCAAGATTGCAGTGGTTAAATCTATATTTTTGGGGGCAAGGAATCCAATGGAGCCGATTACATTGTAAATGAGACATGTATGGGTGGGTATTTTGCATTTTTACATCAAATCAAATGGTATTATTCTGGTAATCTGGATATGTATATCTTCCAAACAATGGAATATTTCACAAACATTTTATCACATCTCTCAAAAGACAGGAGACAACTTGAATCAAGACAAAGGGAACTTAACAAAAAAATCACACCTGTGTGAAGTGAGGGGCGCTCTTATCATCGTACATCATCATGACGTAGTACACTATGACATCATCAGACACTATGACGTAGAATTCTCGATTCAGGACAAAGTTTGTGAACATACACTAAAAGCTGGACATAGGAGGAGATAGCGCCCCTCAAAAATCCAACAATCTCTGTACATTGAACGTTCAATGAACTCTAACAATCATGACCAACATAATATTCATCAAAATTGTTTAACATAAGAACATGTACAATCTCTCATTGTCTTTGTTGTTGAAAAACACAGGCTGTTGAGTCTACATATAAGCATAATCTCCATCATTGTCATCACTGTCACTTGTATACGTGATATCACGACAGTCTTCCTCATTCTGGCAGTCAGAGCTACAATGGAATATTTCACAAACACTTTATCACATCTCTCAAAAGACAGGAGACAACTTTAATCAAGACAAAGGGACCTTTAATCAAGAACTTAACAAAAAAATCACACCTGTGTGAAGTGAGGGGCGCTCTTATCATCGTACATCATCTGTGCAGTTCTGTGCAGGGGAGCCCCACTGAATCGCACAAACATCTGTGTGAAGAGCAGTCTGCTTTACACTGACATATGACCATCTCAATGATAGATTCTGGTGCAGGGAGGAGCTCAGTTGTGACTGGTTTCAGCTGGCCGTCCTTGTCCTTGTGGTAGCCGTTCTGTAGTGGGTCAAGGAACTCTTGCTGAGCGATGTCAGCCTGACCCCACACGCTGGCCTGGATATGGGCCCTGAGGACATGCTGCTTGAGGGCACCAAGTATGGGTGGAAGCTTCTCACATTCTGCCATGTGTTTGCAGAAAAGATGGCACCTCAGTTCAGGGATTTTGATCCCTTTCGGAGAGTATACAGTGCAAACAAACGTCGCTAATGCAGAATGAAGATCCTCTGTCACTTTCCTAGTCTGAGAAAGCATTTGAAGAGCCTTAACGGCATGGTCATCTGCTTTTAGGTAGATGCTCAGCCAGGTAGCTTTGCCTATTCTAGAAAAGCGCCCTGTGTTGTCTGCTCCTGTAAATGCGTGAAACGCTGGAAAAACTTTTGCTGCTATATATATATACAGAGATATCACAACGTGTTGCAGCGCTCTGCCTATTGAGCTAACTGAACCTCACAACGTGTTGCAGCGCTCTGCCTATTGAGCTAACTGAACCTCACAACGTGTTTCAGCGCTCTGCCTATTGAGCTAACTGAACCTCACGTGTTTCAGCGCTCTGCCTATTGAGCTAACTGAACCTCACAACGTGTTTCAGCGCTCTGCCTATTGAGCTAACTGAACCTCACGTGTTGTAGCGCTCTGCCTATTGAGCTAACTGAACCCCACAACGTGTGGTAGCGCTCTGCCTATTGAGCTAACTGAACCCCACAACATGTTGTAGCGCTCTGCCTATTGAGCTAACTGAACCTAACGTGTTGCAGCGCTCTGCCTATTGAGCTAACTGAACCTCACAACGTGTTGCAGCGCTCTGCCTATTGAGCTAACTGAACCTAACGTGTTGCAGCGCTCTGCCTATTGAGCTAACTGAACCTCACAACGTGTTGCAGCGCTCTGCCTATTGAGCTAACTGAACCTAACGTGTTGTAGCGCTCTGCCTATTGAGCTAACTGAACCTCACAACGTGTTGCAGCGCTCTGCCTATTGAGCTAACTGAACCTCACAACGTGTTGCAGCACTCTGCCTATTGAGCTAACTGAACCTCACAACGTGTTGCAGCGCTCTGCCTATTGAGCTAACTGAACCTCACAACGTGTTGCAGCGCTCTGCCTATTGAGCTACCTGAACCTCTCAACTGTTTTGCTGCGCACTGCCTATTGAGCTAACTGAACCTAACGTGTTTCAGCGTTCTGCCTATTGAGCTACCTGAACCTCAGAACGTGTTGCAGTGCAAACGATTCAGACTCCATTCTCCACACGCTATGACTAAAACACAGACTCCATCAATCGAGCAAAATCTTTGCCAGCGTTTCACGCATTTACAGGAGCAGACAACACAGGGCGCTTTTCTAGAATAGGCAAAGCTACCTGGCTGAGCATCTACCTAAAAGCAGATGACCATGCCGTTAAGGCTCTTCAAATGCTTTCTCAGACTAGGAAAGTGACAGAGGATCTTCATTCTGCATTAGCGACATTTGATTGCACTGTATACTCTCGGAAAGGGATCAAAATCCCTGAACTGAGGTGTGCATCTTTTCTGCAAACAAATGGCAGAAAGTGAGAAGCTTCCACCCATACTTGGTGCCCTGAAGCAGCATGTCCTAAGGGCCCATATCCAGGCCAGCGTGTGGGGTCAGGCTGACATCGCTCAGCAAGAGTTCCTTGACCCACTACAGAACGGCTACCACAAGGACAAGGACGGCCAGCTGAAACCAGTCACAACTGAGCTCCTCCCTGCACCAGAATCTATCATTGAGATGGTCAGATGTCAGTGTAAAGCAGATTGCTCTTCACACAGATGTTCGTGCAATTCAGTGGGGCTCCCCTGCACAGAACTGCACAGATGATGTACGATGATAAGAGCACCCCTCACTTCACACAGGTGTGATATTTTTTGTTAAGTTCTTGATTAAAGGTCCCTTTGTCTTGATTAAAGTTGTCTCCTGTCTTTTGAGAGATGTGATAAAGTGTTTGTGAAATATTCCATTTTAGCTCTGACTGCCAGAATGAGGAAGACTGTCGTGATATCACGTATGCAAGTGACAGTGATGACAATGATGGAGATTGTGCTTCTATGTAGACTCAACAGCCTGTGTTTTTCAACAACAAAGACAATGAGAGATTGTACATATTGTTATGTTAAACAATTTTGATGGATATTATGTTGTTATTATGTTGTTTGTTAGAGTTCATTGAACGTACAGAGATTATGGGATATGTTGGATTTTTGAGGGGCGCTATCCCCTCCTATGTCCAGCTTTTAGTGTATGTTCACAAACTTTGTCCTGAATCGAGAATTTTACGTCATAGTGTCTGATGTCATAGTGTACTACGTCATGATGATGTACGATGATAAAAGAGTGCCCCTCACTTCACACAGGTGTGATTTTTTTGTTAAGTTCCCTTTGTCTTGATTAAAGTTGTCTCCTGTCTTTTGAGACATGTGATAAAGTGTTTGTGAAATATTCCATTGTTTGGAAGATATACATATCCAGATTACCAGAATAATACCATTTGATTTGATGTAAAAATGCAAAATACCCACCCATACATGTCTCATTTACAATGTAGTCGGCTCCATTGGATTCCTTGCCCCCCAAAAATGTAGATTTAACCACTGCAATCTTGATTTTAGGTCATCTAGGAGGCGAGATATTGAGAAATTCGTTTTTGAAAGTAGCCATTTTTAAAGCTCCAAGATGGCCGCTTTACCGACCTCGGTAACAAACATTTTCTGATTCGTTATGCTATAAGGTTTCCAAAAAGATATAGTTTAAAAAATCTTCGTCTAAAGCCTACAAACTCATATGGCTGACCATAGGGAACTGGAACGTATTCTTCGTATCCTTTCCTTTTGTTATATGATCCAAAATGGACGATATGCTCCCATTCTCTTAACTTCATTTTCCCCTCCACGGACACGGGACAAAACGGATTATAAAGTAAATAATAAACTTATTTCATTTAAAATACTTCCACCCGCCATTCTTTCACATCATAAACAACCACACACGAGCAGGTGCTGTGATTGGTCAATAGCCAATGACCTCACGGTCTGAGGCGGGCATTAGGGCTGAGCACAGCCCTCTATTGGCTCTGGGGCTGAGAGATTTTAGCCCCAATGGCAAGTAAACCAAGCAGGCGTGTCTTGGCTGCTGTCAATCATTCAACGCAATGAAAGCCAATGGAAGCATTTTGGGCTGTAAAAAATCAGCCCATTTTGACCTATTTTGTGTTTTTCTTGTAACTATTTGATGCTGTTGCTGCTTTAGATTATACCAGAATATAAAAGTATCTATTCTAAAACATTTTAATAATAATTTCTCATCTTTACTCCATAAGATAGGGGGGGCTCAGCCCCCCTTGCCCATACATAGGAAGTGAGCAATTGGAAAGTTAGTGTATGATCACCTTACAGTAGGTGCCAAGCCGTGCAAGATACCATTAATGGTGTCGATGCTTACCTGATGCCGTATCCACTGATGAATAATAAATAGTGAAACAGCGATGATAAAGTAGTCAACTAAAGGCATCAGCCATTACCCATTTTCCTTTCTCAATTATTTTGTTTTTACTCACCAATTATGGCTGTCTTTTTCTCAGCAGGGCTTCCAGCTGATCCCCATCGCCTCACTTTGGCTTGCCACCTTAATTAAGAAATATTTCATGATTATTATTTTGCAAATGAAAGGTGGGCAATCCTGCCGATTTGCAGCAGCTAATGTTTACATTAATGGCCGCACACACCAAGACTGCGTTTTAGTTTTTATTCTTGCATGATGGATGAAGACAAACGTTGCGGCTATGCAGGCTGGATAACCAAAACGTTTGTCCATCATGCAAGAATAAAAACTAAAACGCAGTCTTGGTGTGTGCGACCCATTACCTTTCAATAATATGATTTGAACGGGTAACGCACCATAAGTCAGAGCCCAGTGGTCACAATAAATGTTATCTACATTAATGGCCCTTGCGGAATTGGTTCTGATTCTAATCACACTCTTTGAGTTATGGGGATCCTTGAATTTATAATGTTTGGAAACCACTGGGCTAGCGTGGGACAATTATGAAAGAAACATTACTCGCAACAATTGCAGCAGCAAAAACTGTTTAGCCCTTAGAAAGTTAAGAAAACAAGAGTGATAAAGAGAGATAAAGAGTTGTTTTGGTGAATCAGTTTAGAAATGTAATTTGTTTTTTACCGTTGAGATTGCTCTGAAGCAGGGTCTCGAGGGGAAACGTGCCGAGGAGGAGCATTCACACCATTGCAGTAGGAGTGGCTGCATTCATGGATACAGTCCATGTGTCCCGTTTGCAGCACACTCCTGACCCCTTCACAATGTCCACCTGAAAAATACATCACATATAAATGCATTAGTGGGCCTATAACTTTCACAAATATATTTGATGGTATATCATAATTTATTATTAGCATAATACAAACTAGTATAGTTTGTATTGATCAGTAGTAAATAGTTGTCCATGTATGACTGCAGATATCTCAAACCCTCCCACGGGGCAGCACACCTAAACCTAACCTTAACCCTCTCCCAACCCTTAACGCACCCCTCACCAACCTTAATCCAGTCAATGCTATGTCTAACCAAAGTATGCCTCCCATCTTGAACTTGATCGAACATGGGCACTGTAATGCAACAGTTTTTCAGTTACCCATCCAAAGAAGAACCACTGGCCAGATAATATTTTCAATTTAATGTAGGCTACACATTACACAAATCTTTACGAATATGCATCTACTTACCATCTCTGGAGATTTCTCTGGCGCTGGAGTTTTCTCTGGCGCTGGAGTTTTCTCTGGCGCTGGAGGAGTTTTCTCTGGTGCTGGACTGCTGGTGGAGTTTTCTCTGGCGCTGGTGGAGTTTTCTCTGGCGCTGGTGGAGTTTTCTCTGGTGCTTTCTCTGGCACTGGAGGTCTCTCTCCATGGAGCTGGAGATTAAACAGTGACATGACATACGTATACAGTTAAATCATAATGTGGTAATATGGTTAAAAAAATAACCCTATAGAATATGCACATGTCAAATAGCAAAAGATATCCATGTTGTTTTCCAGCCTCACAATGTGGTGCATTGAGAGCTAGATCTATTTTGTGTCTGGGGTGGGTGGGCGTTTTGTCACCCACACATGATGTGGATTATTACTAGGCTACATGTCAAACCATGTGCATTCATGAAACATACTGGACCAAATGGAGAGTTAAATTCACATTGATTTTACAATATAAATTGGGGGTCCCAGAGATAGAAATGCCATTAAATGGTGGTTGGTTGGTTGGTTGGTAGACTAATGCATGTCAAACTGGTAAAACGGGTTGAGAATCTCTACTAGAGCTGTAAAAAATCTTCTTATGGGGGTCCCTTGGCATATCTTTTCAAATGGGGGTCCGCGGGATAATTAGTGTCAATTTTGGGGGTCCTTGACATGAAAAAGTTTGGGAACCACTTGTCGAGGAGTCCTTGCAGTGACAACTGACCAGAGAACCTGTGCCCTGGTACAAAATCACAACATAACTACCAAGTTAAGATGGGGCAGCCATAAGCAAGCATTTAACCACTGTAATGGTGCAAAACACTGCGAGCTCTGCAAACATTTAACAAATAAACAGCTAAAGTTCTATAGCTGTTCCCTCGAAGTTAGCAAGCTAGCGCTTAGCTTAGACTTCCCCAGCTATCCCCGGTGGTGAATCTAGCTAAGCTAACGAACGTTAGGCACTATTAGCTGCACTAACGGCTAGCCAATGCTTGAAATGAATTGACATTTCGGACAAATGGAAAAGAAAAAACACACCAAGTGTTTCTTACCTCTGCCTCCTCGTCGAGGTCGTCCACACTTCTTCTCTCACATTGTCACACAAACAGTAAAGTTAGATTAATAAAAATGTGGGTCCCTAGTTAGTTGTTTTTGGCGGGCGGTCTGGCGCCAATGGGCATTTACCGTAACTGCCCTGCTATACGCACATCGCAATATGGTTACCGTAGATGACGCCGCCCCCATCTTGTTGACCCAATGTTTGACACATTCTTCAATCCATTGACCCAATTAACATGTTAGTTGAATCAAAACAGCCATTGTGGGTATTCACCCAATTAAAAATTAAGACCTGATTGAGTATTTTTTATGAATAATTGTATGAACATATATTAACAGGCTTTGTCAATTACACCACCATAAAGATATTGACGCAATATGTTGTATGATAAATGTTATATAGGCATTATGTATGTGGCATATATGCACAAAGTCAAGACATGTATTACCTATATCTGAGGCATTATGTATGACATGTATGCACATATATGAACCTGACTGTGGCATATATGTGCATAGATATAACCTATATATGCACATATATTTCCTATATAGCCACATATATGCACATACCGGTATATGAAAATCAGAAAACTGTCATGATTTAGTCTTTAGAGAAGGCATTTTTAGAATCTGGTCTCAGGTTTTAATGCTTAAAAAAGAAGTGTACACGTCAGTGTGACGTCAGCACGTCCTTGCCATGCGTACACGCTCAAGATCAGTCTCCTCCTACGTCGGGCGTAAAAGCAACCGAACCAAGATGAAAACACATGAATTTATTTGGGGGCCAATCAATGCGCGATCATGCAATTCTTCTCGTCTGAAAATGATCGGAGCTTTAGTTTCTTGGGGTCGGAGAGAAAAGGTACACGACATGACATACAACCCTAATTTAGACAGTTAGAGTTAACCGACCGTTAGTAGGCTGTAGCCTACTGCTGCTCTTAAACGATGCTCGCCGTGTGTATATTATGCAGCTTCCAGTTTACGAGGAGAAGGGGAGGAGGCTGCGAGCGACGGAGAACTGGGAATAATAATAATAATAATAATAACGGGGCGGAAGTTATACCCCGTCCGTTAACTGGTGGTAAACAATAACACACTGTTTAATCTTCTCACATTGTCGTGGGGGGGAGGGGGGGATAACTTAAATGAGCGGGCGTTTATAATTATTATTATTCCTATTTTTATTATTGTCGGGCGCACATCATCATCAGCCGAGGAAAGGGCACGCAGGAGATGGAGAACTAAACGACACGGCACCGTTTTTGTTGGCGTTGAAGAAGAGAAGAGAAGCGGAGTAGCCTAACCGACGGGGTAACGTTTCAACATTGTTGATAAACACTGGTGAGGTGAACGATGTGATAGCCTGCAGACACACCGTACAGACCGCACTGTCTGCATCCGACTCGACGGTTTAATATTGGTGCAGTCAGTCCGAACACACAAGACTCTATAGTGTTTGTGGTGGGGTTTGTTTTTTGGTCACTCACTATAAAACCCAAAGCTCACTATAGCCTATAGGCCTATATGAATTAAAAAAAATGTCCTTCACAATGGAGGATAATCTGGAGGAGTCGGGCTGGGTGGCCGTGCGGCCGAACGCCTTCGAGGAGAAGGAGAAGCACAAGTTCGTATTCATCGTGGCGTGGAACGAGGTAAATATAAAGTCTGAGACTCTTGAGTCCCCCCCCCCCCCTCCTTTTTCCCATACTGTACTTGTTTTCCCCCTTTTTCATTTTTTCATTTTTTTTACCTGTTTTTATAGAAGTGTATTATTTGTAGGCTACTTCTGATTAATTGAAAATGGTGGACCCTGTTGTAAACGAGTGTTATCATGGTGTCGTCCACGTCCACACAGTAAAAGGTAGTTTTTTATATTGACTTGTGCTTTCGTTTGAAATCCTATATGCCATTCTTCTCCATACCTACTGCGAAATAAAACAATGTAAATTCCATTTCAATCAGGTGGAGGGCAAGTGTGCCATTACGTGTCACAACAGGACGGCACAGAGGAGGAGTATGGTGGGGAGAGACTCCGTGTTGTTGATGGTGATGGAGCCGGAGGAGGAGAGTGCTAAAACAAAATGGCCCAAAACAAGTCCCGTCAGACAGAAAGCTGTACTTCTAGGCAGTCCTGGGAGGAATAATAATAAGGGAGCCACGGTTATTGAAGGCGTTAATAGCAGCCCTAATATAGCCATTAAGTCGCCCCCCTCCTCAATTAAGACAACCCCTAGCCCTCCTCCTGCTGCCACCAGTGGGTTATCATCGTGCCATCCTCGGTCATCCTCGTCCCCTGCTATCAGCCCTGTAGAAGACATGGAGGTTCTGGAGCCGCTCAAAGAAGACGATGATTCTCTGCTTTCCGTGGAAACTCTGGAGCTGGAGGAGGTGGGTGTGATGGACGCCGCCAGGCTGTGCCAGCAGCAGGGGGAGGACTGCTCCTGGGCCGGCCTCTTCTCCTTCCAGGTGACTCTACTGTTCATCACTCTCTCTCGTTCAGTTTATCCTATAACATCAATGTGTCCGTACATGGACAAATTCATTCAAGTTGTATTTATTCTCGAAATTACACTGAGTAATTAAACTCATTTTCAGTGTCGTCAAGTAATACAATATCATATCAGAAGATCAGGAAAAGCAAAACAAAAGGTATACATGTGAATTACATATAGGTTACAAATAGAAGCTAAGACACATTTTTTAAACGACTCGGGGGTACCAATATGGTCAATTGTAATGTAGTTTTGCAGGTGATTCCATGTATTCCAAAAGCAGATCTACCAAGTTCAGAGTTAACTTTTGGTACCTTGAATTTGGGGAAGTGACTTGATTTGGTGTGGCAGGGTTCAGAGTCCCACTTCAGAAATGACGATCCGTGGCAAAGACTTTTGGTCTTGTCCATTTTACTTACACGTCATTATAATGTTCTTATTTTGATCATGCTGAATGTCAAGTCTCCAGGCTTTTTCTTCAGAATATGTATTTGATACTTATTTACTACGACACTATGGCTCAGTATAGTCCAACTAAATGGTTCTACTACACTAAAACATTCCACGTGATTAAAAAAAAAACTATTCAAGAGACTATGACTGAAACTAAAATCAAAATTTGCTGCCAAAAACAACACTGACATGACCCCTGCTTATGAGGTGATCTTCTTTTTTTGCCTAAAACGTGGCATATTATTTATTTTCAAAATACAATGGGAGAATAATAATCCCTGATATGAATATGAACAGCAATTTTTTTTTAAATAAAAACTAAATACGATCCTGATATTTAGCGAATCAATGTTTTGATTCGCTCTGCAGCAGATCACTGGGGCGCCCCCTGCAGGAACGGAACAGTCATTACTGTGTCTGCACCGGAGAGTACTCTGAAGTTCTTAAGCCATTCTGGACGGGAACCCCTTTTGGTGTTTTTAACCATTATTTTAAACTTTATCTATTGAAAATTAGCAGATCTACAAGCTCATAGTGCTCAGAGTGCCGCACTACGAGCTTGTAGATCTGCTATTTTTTTTTATTTTTTATTTTTAATGTGGCGCAAATCTTTGAATATATATATATTCTTTCAGAGCAAACGTTTTTAACTCAAATCGTTAATTTAAAAAAAACATATTTTCAGATGGGGGTCGGCGGCCAATTACATCATTTTTGGCGTCCTTGACATGAAATATTGAGCACCACTGATACAGAAACATATGTATTTCAGAAAAATGTCAGGATTTAGTAGACTTTTTTTTAAATGTCGACGTCAGGCCTAAATGGGTTGATGCTCTAAAGCAGTGGGGTTTCAACCCTTCTCAAATCAAGAGCCACGGACCAGCATCTCAGACCCAAAACATAGTATACAAGTATTTTGTTGTCGTCGGATAAGATTTTGTCCACAATTCCATGCTGTGTTCATTTTGGGAACCATTAGGAGAGAAAACAGGCAAACGATGATCAAAATAACAATTCTTCTACATTCTCTAATTGTGTAAACTTCTTGTAAATTAAGTAATGCTTTAACAATAATGTAGTTCTTGAAAGTGTCAAATTAAACCATTTGGTTTCATTTTACGCTCTCAAGAGTATTACAGATCTTTATAAGAGTCCATTTGGTTACCAACTCTACATCATCATATGTGACCAAATTTGACTGCGGGACTGCCATTGGATTCTTTTTTTTTCATGTCATATGAAAGCAGGGAATCATAGCTTCAAATTGACATATTGGTTGTTCAGTTTTACCCACCAGTTTTGGAGATATGTCTTATAGAGTAATGTCTTGCAGAGAAACGGCGATTTGAGAAAACAGGCCTGAAAGGTTCACTCCTGTGGTCTCTAACATTACACCTATATCTACATGTTTAAGCATTTATTTCATCATGTCAATTTAAGCTCTTATTTCAGACATGCTCTTCTAGTATGTGAAGAGTCTGCCTGTGCTATCAACTCATTTTGGGAAGAAAAATAAATAAAGTTTTTCTCCTCTGGTGAAAAGCTGGGATTTGCGCGATTAGGCCGTCTCTCAGTCAAATCTGGTCACATATGGCAGTGGGGGACCACCTGGAACCCCCTCAGGGAGACCACTGCTCTAAAGGTCTACTTTTTTACCATCACAGGACCTCCGGGCGGTCCACCTGCAGCTCTGCCAGGTCAACTCGGACCTGGAGCCGTGCCTGCCGGGCTTCCCGGAAGAGCCCGGGTCGGGGTCCGGCGGGGGGTCCGCTGGGGGGTCCGGGGTGTGGAGCGCCCTGTTCGGCTCCACCGAGGTGCCAGAGAGCGAGATGGACGAGCTGTGCTACCGGCTGCAGCTGTACCTGGGCCACGCCCTGGACACCTGCGGCTGGAAGATCCTGTCGCAGGTGCTGTTCACGGAGAGCGACGACCCCGAGGAGTACTACGAGAGCCTGAGCGAGCTGCGGCAGTCCGGCTACGAGGAGGCGCTGGGCCGCGCCAAGAAACGCCTGCAGGAGGTAATAAAAGCCTGTGTGTTGTTTTTGGAAAGCAAATATTTAGATTTTTACTTCGTTTTTGGTCGTAGTCTCTTCAATAGTAGTCACATTTTAGTCAGTTGTAGTGTCTAGTTTTTGTCGACTAAATACCATGTGATTTTAGTCGACTAAATTGTGTTTTGGCGGGCCTTGATGCCGTCGTAATGACGATGATGTCGGCACGGTCGTTCTTCAAGGTTTAGTGAAATCCAGGCAGTGAATGTGGTATTGCGATGTAATTAATTCCGCAGTTTGAGAACAACTGACATAGAAACATAGTCTTCTTTTAGAAAACTGTCATGATTTAGAAGACATTTGTAGAATCGTCCTCAGGTCTAAATGGATTAACGCTAATGTGACACAGATGCGTTCCAGGCCTTAACCCATTTAGGCCTGACGTCGAAATTAAAAAAATGTCTTCAAAATCCCGACAGTTTTCTGAAAAACCTCATGTTTCTGTATGAGTGGTTCTCAATATTTCATGTCAAGGACCTCAAAAATTATATGTAATTGGCCGTAGACCCCCATCTGAAAATACGTTGTTGAAGCAAAGATTTGAGTTAAAAAACGTCTGAAAGAATATATATTCAAAGATTTGAGGCATATTTTCACAATATTTCAAAAATAGCAGACCTACAAGCTCCGCGCTATGAGCTTGTAGATCTGCTATTTTTCAATAGTATAACGTATAACATAATGCTGAAAACACCAAAAGGGGTTCCCGCCCCGAATGGGTTACACTTAGATCATGAGGAGAGATACTATCTACTATCGTATGGTTTTCTGCTTTTCATCAAGCAACAGACAGAAACATCATCTCATCATCATCACATTTTGTGACGCCCTTCGACATTCCAAAGCTGTGGAACAGAGCTTTTGTTTGCATAGTTTTGTGATACTTTAAGTCAATCTATATAGCAGAGAATATAAATTATTAACCTATATCAGTGTTTCTGATTCTCAAACATTATTTATTGGCTCAAGTCAACCCTGTAAATACCCTTTTCATCCATGGAACTCCCCCGAATTACATTGTTACTTTATTGGCACCCTTTCCGACATAAGGGAGAGAGACCCACCCAGGTTCAAATCCCAGGGAGGACATAAAACATTCCTAACCCAGGCGAAGAGCTCAGATCATACAGTAGGCCTGGTTTCCATGGCGTTGAAGAGCTCAGATCATACAGTAGCCCTGGTTCCATGGCGTTGAAGAGCTCAGATCATACAGTAGGCCTGGTTCCATGGCGTTGAAGAGCTCAGATCATACAGTAGGCCTGGTTTCCATGGCGTTGAAGAGCTCAGATCATACAGTAGGCCTGGTTCCATGGCGTTGAAGAGCTCAGATCATACAGTAGGCCTGGTTCCATGGCGTTGAAGAGCTCAGATCATACAGTAGGCCTGGTTCCATGGCGTTGAAGAGCTCAGATCATACAGTAGGCCTGGTTCCATGGCGTTGAAGAGCTCAGATCATACAGTAGGCCTGGTTCCATGGCGTTGAAGAGCTCAGATCATACAGTAGTCCTGGTTCCATGGCGTTGAAGAGCTCAGATCATACAGTAGGCCTGGTTCCATGGCGTTGAAGAGCTCAGATCATACAGTAGGCCTGGTTCCATGGCGTTGGCGGAAGTAAACAAAAAGCGGTCTTGGCGATATTGTCTCTGTATCGTTTCCGACAGTCACTCACTCATATTTGATACAGTCTGTTTCTAGCGAAAATGTAACTAATTCTGCAGCAGCAACATTAGAGTTTTCTTCTCTCTAAGTCAGTTGATTATTCACATCCATATGAGTGAAACGGCCAGGTTGATTTGTTTACTTTTCAAACAGTTCTTATATGAGGCGATCTAAAATCCCCCTATGGGGATTATACTGTAATACAAATAAAAAAGTACACAAACCTGTGCCCTTTAGCGATATTGAGGTCAGACTTCGGTGCTCTATTGTGATATGCAATAGTGAGCAGAAGCACACCACGCAGTTAAAAATGTATTACAAAAATAGCCAATCTACTCGAATTAGTCTGCCTGCTTGCCCCACAAGATCTCCCTCCACACGGCTGATTCAAATTAATGATCACTGGCTCTGACACAAGTTGTTCTTGGCAGTAGCCTATAACTGCTATCCTGTGTTACTGGCTGATGTTGCTGCTGTGACACCTGAATCTCTGCATGGGGATTAAATTATGCTTAATTGTTAACTTGTTCAGCGCTTGATGGAAACTTGTGGATGAAGAAGCCTCCAGGCTTCGCCAGGATGTATCACACTTACTCCCACAGTAGGAAATACAGACGTACCCAACGTCTGAGCGAGCAAAACGCGAGCCCAGGCAGAACTTCAGCTGTTCCCTTTGGTAGTTAGTGCCGGGTATGGGTGTAACGATACGTTTTAACAGCGATACGATATGTTCCACGTTACATGTTTGACGATACGATACATGGATATTGGTTCATTATGACGATACGATTCAATGATTTAAAATCGATACAGTAACTATTTAGCAAAGACATGAACTCTGTGTGAAACGTGCACATATCAAAAACATTTATTATTATGGATATAAAGTAAACGCAGTGTTTCTCTGGCAGTGCACAAGTGCTTAGTATTGATAGTCCATTATTTGCATTTCAAAACGATACCGATAAATTAGCATTTCAAAACCTTACAATACAACACAAAGTCAAACGATACGATATGTTGAGTTTACATTTCGATATACTTAGATTCTTTAGAAGACATTCTTGTCGGGTGCATGCTTTTGGTTTGACATAAAAGGAAAATCAAAGACATGTCAATATTCACAATTTTCTAAAAATATCAAAAGCAAATTGATGCGGGCAAGTGGGCTTGCTAGCCTCGACGACCTTACAGGCGTATGGCATGCATGCAAAATTGCAAAGGCTCAATTTATGCCATTTAGATACTATTTTATGTAGACATAGCACTCTATAGTAGTGTATTCACATAGTTTTGTTATATAGATATTCCACTGTTAGACGGTTGTTAGGTTCGTAGCTTACGTATGATCCGTGGTCACTATTGTTTGTATTTGATGTATTACCATGTGTTGTTGTTCTTGCTTACTGTAAATCACTCTGGAGAGCGTCTGCTAAATGCCTAGATTGTAAATTGTAAATCTACATGCCTAGCCTGAAAACCAGACCAAATCTGCCACAGGGGAAAATAGATTGGTCTGGCACTCCTCAGAGTGCCGATCTACTCGAATTAGTCTGCCTGCTTGCCCCACAAGATCTCCCTCCACACGGCTGATTCAAATTAATGATCACTGGCTCTGACACAAGTTGTTCTTGGCAGTAGCCTATAACTGCTATCCTGTGTTACTGGCTGATGTTGCTGCTGTGACACCTGCATCTCTGCATGGGGATTAAATTATGCTTAATTGTTAACTTGTTAAGCGCCTTCAGCGCTTGATGGAAACTTGTGGATGAAGAAGCCTCCAGGCTTCGCCAGGATGTATCACACTTACTCCCACAGTAGGAAATACAGACGTACCCAACGTCTGAGCGAGCAAAACGCGAGCCCAGGCAGAACTTCAGCTGTTCCCTTTGGTAGTTAGTGCCGGGTATGGGTGTAACGATACGTTTTAACAGCGATACGATATGTTCCACGTTACATGTTTGACGATACGATACATGGATATTGGTTCATTATGACGATACGATTCAATGATTTAAAATCGATACAGTAACTATTTAGCAAAGACATGAACTCTGTGTGAAACGTGCACATATCAAAAACATTTATTATTATGGATATAAAGTAAACGCAGTGTTTCTCTGGCAGCGCACAAGTGCTTAGTATTGATAGTCCATTATTTGCATTGCAAAACGATACCGATAAATTTGCATTTCAAAACCTTACAATACAACACAAAGTCAAACGATACGATATGTTGAGTTTACATTTCGATATACTTAGATTCTTTAGAAGACATTCTTGTCGGGTGCATGCTTTTGGTTAGACATAAAAGGAAAATCAAAGACATGTCAATATTCACAATTTTCTAAAAATATCAAAAGCAAATTGATGTGGGCAAGTGGGCTTGCTAGCCTCGACGACCTTACAGGCGTATGGCATGCATGCAAAATTGCAAAGGCTCAATTTATGCCATTTAGATACTATTTTATGTAGACATAGCACTCTATAGTAGTGTATTCACATAGTTTTGTTATATAGATATTCCACTGTTAGACGGTTGTTAGGTTCGTAGCTTACGTATGATCCATGGTCACTATTGTTTGTATTTGATGTATTACCATGTGTTGTTGTTCTTGCTTACTGTAAATCACTCTGGAGAGCGTCTGCTAAATGCCTAGATTGTAAATTGTAAATCTACATGCCTAGCCTGAAAACCAGACCAAATCTGCCACAGGGGAAAATAGATTGGTCTGGCACTCCTCAGTTTCAATTACAGTAGTCTGGCCATGCCAGGCTACTACAAGCCACACCATGTCATACGCATTGTGAGCTTGTTGATTAGGCTATTTTGACCTGGGAACGATTCTACAAATGCCTTCCAAATCCTACCTGTTTTCTGAAAAAGCTATGTTTCTCAGTCGTTCTTCGATCTTTCAAAAATAGCTAAATCATAACATAATGCCAACACCAATAGGGGTTCCCGCCCAGAATGGGTTAGGCTATTTTAGCTGTTCTTTCTAATAATTATAGGGCTTACATTATGTGTTTTTTAAGCACTGCAAAAACGGCAAAAAAAGTAAAAGTGCTTTGGCACCTGCTGCTGTGAGTGACGAGTAACGCAATAATACATCACACAGCTGAAGAATTTATACAATACACTTGACAACTAGACTATCATACCAGATTCACAGCAAACTCTGCCCGAACCCGACCAGGTCCGACCCGACCCAAGGTTTTATGCTAATCAGTAGGGCCGGGAATTTGTTTATAATAATAAAAATAATAGTTCTGTTCTGTCTGTTGGTGTATTTATCTATTATGAAGATGGTGCTGACTGGCGTTTCACTTTTACTCTCTGTAGATTTCTCAAGTTCTGCACAAACCCGACCAGGCCCAACTCAACGTTTTAGGGCCTAAAATCTATGCTAATTAGTCGGGCCTGATGAGAACTAGTGTGTACAACAGCTCTAATACCCACATCACCTTGTGTAGTACACACAAGCGTACACAGTACGTGTACGCTTAGTCCACGTTGGCTATACAGCCTTGTCTCGCTGCAGAGCAGCAGTGTCAGGGGTCGGGTCACACATGTGCGACTGAAAGAGTAAACTTCACTTCCATTCTAAGTGGTGGAGCTATGCCGGTCTTTAATTCTTAATTTTAAGAGGGCAATTTTAACGTCTTAACTTTAGGCATAATATAAGAGTAACAAGTTACCAACGTTTCGACAAAAGTGCCTTCGGGGGTGCCCGCCCACTGGCCTAGTGGTCCAGGCGCATGCCACATATAGGCTCTGGCCTGCCAGTGCGTTGCGTGTTCGAGACCCGTTCATGACGACCTTTGCTGCGTGACTCTCCTCGCTCCCTCTTTCCTGTCAATCTTCACTTGAAACTATCAATAAAGGCAGAAAAAAGACAAAAATATATATTTTTAAAAAAGTGTATGAAAGTGTAATATTGGTAATAAAGTGTATTATTACCAATTAACGTTGGTAATAAAGTATATTTGCATCGTGACTACGAGCTGTGCGACCTCTCTTCTCTGTCCAAGTTTGTCTCCCGTGGTCAGCACCTCCCCAGTCCCCACTATTGGTGTGCGCTCCTTTGTTTGATATAAGGCGTATTGGCCAGGGATACCTTTTTAATGCTTTTTTCAGAAGGTGCAATAGGCTGCTGGTTTGAATTCGCCATTCAGACAATATAGTATATGCATACGTCAACATATTAAACTCCCTGCTTAATCTGATTGAAGCACGTGTTCGTGTGCTGGCTCTAACGTATCAGAGTTCTACTTCTACAGACATGCTAGCTATAGAGCACATCAGCAATGAAACGTGAGAGTCATTTAGACCTTGCCTTAATCCCACTGCCTCGGAGGAATTTGTAATTTGAACTTTTCTCCCAGCAATATTGTTGTGTCAGCGTGTCTGCTTGCTTGCACAGCTGAGATAGGGAAGAGGCGAACGCACACACGCTCTGTGCACACACACACACACACACACGCTCTGCGCACACACACAGAAACTCACTGAATGTCATTGTTCGCTGAGGTCTAGGAAATTGATTGCATTTTTTTTTAAACCTTGGGACATTTCGGTGAGATGATATTATTAAATCATTAACATTTAAATATGCATTCCATGAAAAGTCTAATTTGTTTTTCTTAAAAAAAAGGAAAAAAAGAACTGAGTTGCCTCCGGGAGTTTAATTAAATGTCAAAACATTGATTGATAACTAAAATAAAATTAACATAAACATAAATCAAAACACCCCTCTCCTCCTTCAGGGGTGATTTGTCATTGCACAAAGCACTTTTAAACCGCGGACCTTAGTTGCACATTTGGGATGCTGACAAGGTGCTTTTCATGTACAGCGTTTCTCACTGAAGCTGTCCAATGATGTGCAGAGTCATCTCCGCGTTGGAGAGCAGAGGTAGTGAACATATTGGCAAGGCTGACAAGACTGACAGGATGACTGACTGACAGACAGACAGACAAACTGTGACTCTGCAAGTGCAAACTGGCAACATTTTCTCTTTGTGTCCTAATCATTAGTCCACATTTACATGTCCTCTGTCTCGTCTCGGTCTCGCTCCACAACCCATTTAGACCTGAAGACGATTCTACAAATGTCTTCTAAATCCTGACAGTTTTCTGAAAAACCCATATGTTTCTATGTCGGTTTTCAAACATTTTCATGTCAAGGACCCCCGGAATTATCTGTATTTGGCCGCGGACCCCTATCTGAAAATATGTTGTTCCGCAGGGACAGCCCCAGAAGCAAAGATTTGAGTAAAAAACGCTCTGAAAGAATATTCAAAGATTTGCGCCACATTTTTCAAAAATAGTATATCTACAATCTCGTAACTTGTAGATATGCTATTTTTCAATTCGCTAAAGGCTAAAGCTAAAGTAAACGCCAAAAGGGGTTCAGAATGGGTTAATTTGACTGAGTTTGACTCTGTCTCGGAGCAAGAGACTCGGGACTCGATCTACCCCGACCGAGTCCACTGGAGTCACGAGTCACTACAATCCAATGAGATAAATGTATTATACCCATATTATTATGAGGAGTCCATTCACATTAACATTGTCAGAGAGCTGTCTGGCGCTTTATAGACAGTTATCTTGTTAAGTATAACGGAGCGCAGGTGACGCGCCTGCCTGCTCTGGCAGTGTTTTCTGCACCTATCGGATGAGAAAATAGAACAACAATCTGGTTTCGGTCTCGACTCCGTCTCGCCTCCCGTCGGTCTCGACATCGGACTAGACCCCCTCCCACACTCGGTCTTGACTTTGACCCCTCGGACTTGGTCTCGACTTGGACCTGCTTTAGGTGGACTCGACTACAACACTGCTTATAACATGAACTGCAGTTAAGACATTGATTGCCAGGTATATGAAATAATCATGCACCTCTTCCTTTTCCAGTGTTTTTACCATATCCTGTCGACCCCAAGATTGGTCCGGTTGTCACACACGGTCACGCCACAACACTTAAGATGTGCCTGGAAGAGACAATGTGATATTTTTTAATAGCTAAAGTAAAAAATACTTAGAATCTAAAATGACTGGTCTTAATGGGTTAACCCAGACCAAACGCTTTGCAGCAGTACCTACAGGCACAGCTCAGTTTACACACACACACACACACACACACACACAATGGAGGCCACGATTGATTAATTGCTCTTAATATAAACTCACATGCCCACCACATCTCATATTCTTCTATTAATCAATGATGCACTATTAATGTAACTTCACAGAGCCATGATAGAGCTGTGTGTGTGTGTGCGTGCGTGCATGCTGGCTGTGCGCGTGTGTGCATGCCTGCCATGCGTGCTTGCTCGTACTTGTATGCACTTTAGTGAGAGAGAGAGAGAGAGAGCCCAGGTCTATCTGTTGTAATGTGCTACTGTTTGTATGAGGACTTCACTTGTCTTGCCAAGGCCTTTCCTTCCCTGCTCTGTTTTTGGCAGAGTATATCCCCCACCACACACACGCGCGTGCACACACACACACACACACACACACACATGCCACAGATATAAACACGTGCTAGAACAAAGTACAAAGTACTTTTTTATACTTAACCCATTTTGACCTGAGGTTGATTCTACAACATGTCTTCAGTTCTAAATCAGGACAGTTTAATGAAAATCCCATGTTTCTATGTCAGTGGTTCTCAGACTATGTCACGTCAAGGACCCCCAAATATTATTATTTATATTTGGCCACCGTTCCAGCGACCCCCCCCCACCCCCAGAAGCAAGGAGTTTTGAGTTAAAAACATTCGCCGTGAAATAATAATATATTCAAAGATTTGCGCCACATTTTCACAATTTCTCAAAAATAGCAGATCTACAGATCTAACCGCTAATGTAATAAAATAATGATGATTTAAAGCTGCTACTGTATAAGCAATAATATGTCAAATTTTTAATGACCAATGTAATTATTATTATTCAGACAGCCAGCAATGGGTAGAACACTCCCAAAACAAATGTAGTCTCTGTGACACATCTAGGGGCCGCAATCTGCATTCAAAGATGTTCCTAGAAGCTTTGTCATTGGTTGTAAAAAACCCGGTCGCAATGACTATCCAATCAGGAAGTAGACAGGAAAATAGACCAATGACAAAGCTTCTAGGAAAATCTTTGAATGCAGATTGCGGCCCCTAGATGTATCACAGAGTCTACATTTTTTGGGGAGCGTTCTACCCATTGCTCGCGGTCTGAATATCAAAAATAAAATAAAAAATAAAAAATAAAGTTCATTAAAATGTATAACATTATTGCTTATAGCAGCTTTAAAGTGTTTTAAGAGCTATAAGGCGACGGCATAATGTGTGCCAGGTCTGGATGGGTTTTAAAACAGCCTTCCTGAGCAGAATGATCCAACGGCGGAGCTGTCCGTTCCTGCCGAGTGCTCTTCAACCATGCGGTCCTGTATGTCTCCATCCAACCCAGGAGGAGAATCATTATCTGGGCCAATTCTTACAATCAGCGTCAGGCACTGGAGTGGAGTGGAGGAGGCACACGGCAGGATTTATACAGTTGGCTCCAAAATGTCTTCCTCTCTCCTCCTGCAGTACCCTGTGGCTCTCCTCTCTCCCCCTGCAGTACCCTGTAGCTCTCCTCTCTTCCCCTGCAGTACCCTGTGGCTTTAGGTTCATATATATTTTTTTTTCCCCAAAAGGACTTTCAAACTAGGAAGGGTATGGCCTGGTCAGCCTGCGATGACATGCATAAGATCTGGTCATCCCAGCTTAGTAAGATATTTAGGACGACTGTCGAGCTGATTCTACTCTATGGACATGGACACTTTAAAATAAATTGGAGAAACGGTTGGATGGCACTTACACCCGCCTTCCCGAGAGCGCAAAATCTCTCTTGGAAGAGCCACCCATCGACTAATCTAATATACGGCAACCTTCCCTGTGTTGAACTACACATCCGGTCAGCTGTTGGTTAATATTATCTTCGCATGGGCTAACTGCCTGAGCTAGCTATCATCATTCAGTGATAACAGGTTGGCGAGGGAGAAACCCTCAAGATAACTTATACCCCCTTTATGTTTTTTTCCCCTCCACATACTAAAATTATAGCTGTGCTAACCACTGCATTGAAGAGCCATAATTAAAGTGGAAATCCACAATTTTTTCCCTTTTCACCTCCTCTATGATAATTTTCCTGATTTGACTTACCTCCTATGATGATTTCTTTTTTACTATATAGTTGTGTATATTCGTACGTCTCTAAAAGTTTTGATGAATTGAAAATGGTGGGCCCTATTGTAAACAAGTGTAATGCTTTATGGTGTCGTCCACTCACATTTAACAGTTTTGTTCTGAAAACTGTTAATAAATCAATCAATCAATCAGCCATTCAATCAATTTTCAACATTGAACTACATAATTAATATAACTTAACTGTTATAGCCTAGAACTGGAGGTCTAGAACTTGGGCTCAACTTATAAGTTATATAATGGCATAGTTCAATGTTGAGAATGAGTGGCATGGTATTCCCCTTCATGTCTGTTTGGGTTGTCAGTGGGAGCTTGATGGCTGAGTCTGTGAGGATATTGACTCTCTTCAGCAGTAGAGAGACATGCTTTTCTCTGACTGTGACTTACTGTAGTGTACACTCACACTTAAAGGAATTGTGCTAGTTTCCCCATTCTTTAACTGCTGTGTGTGTGTGTGTGTGTGTGTGTGTGTGTGTGTGTGTGTGTGTGTGTGTGTGTGTGTGTGTGTGTGTGTGTGTGTGTGTGTGTGTGTGTGTGTGTGTGTGTGTGTGTGTGTGTGTGTGTGTGTGTGTGTGTGTGTGTGTGTGTGTGTGTGTGTGTGTGTGTGTGTGCGTGTGTGCGTGCGTGCGTGCGTGCGCGTGTTAGAGAAAAGGCTACAGAACAGGGCACCCTGCCCATTATGTATGCAGTCGTTGGGAATTCGTCAGCATGTGGTGGTGCTTACTTAGACATGAGCTCATCGCTTCTGTGGTCTTTTCTTTTTATGTCGGTGGTAATAAACCTTTTTCATGTCAAGGACCCCCAGAATTATCTGCATTTGGCCGCCGACCCCCATCTGAAAATACAGTATGTTGTTCCAGGAACCCCTCCCAGAAGCAAAGATTTGATTTAAAAACGTTCACTCTGAAAGAATGTAATATATTAAAAGATTTGCGCCACATTTTCACGATTTTTCAAAAATAGCAGACCTACAAGTTCATAGCGCAACAAACACACCAGTTAACCACTTTAACTCTCTGACGTGTCGATTAACGTGCATTGTCCCTGATAACATGATGTGTGTGTGTGTGTGTGTGTGTGTGTGTGTGTGTGTGTGTGTGTGTGTGTGTGTGTGTGCGTGTGTGTGTTGTAGCTCCTGGAGAAGCATCGCTCCATGGAGAGCATGGTGGACCTCCTGCAGGTCTACGAGGAGGAGGACTCGGCGTACTCGGACCTTCTGGAGGCTTCCACTCAGCTCTACCAGTTCCTCCTGCAGCCGTTCAGAGACATGAGGGAGCTGGCCATGCTGTGCAGGCAGCAGATCAAGGTCACACACACACACACACACACACACGCACACACACAGGAAAGGATGTATATGAGAAGCATGAATATCAGTAAGTCATGCCTCGGGGGGATGAACAGTACTGTATGTTATATCCGGAAGGAATCCATTCCCCACTCACTCGTTTCAAATGAATGTTGTGCCAGAAGTATCATGGGGCACCATAAGCACTTAACCAGGCACATTGCTTACTTACTTAACCCATTCTGACCTGAGATCAGATTCATACGAGGTTTCCACGGGACACACACTGGTCTGATGAACCCATTCTGACCTGAGATCAGATTCTAAAAATGTCAGTCGTTCTTCGAATTTTTCAAAAATAGCAGACCTACAAGCTCGTATCGCGCCACTCGGTGGCGCGATATGAGCTTGTAGATCTGCTATTTTTCAATAGCTAAAGCATAACATGATGCCAACACCAAAATGGGTGCCCTGTCAGAATGGGTTAAGGTCGGCGAACATGCGCTGCTCCGTGCTTGCAGTTATGGTTAGGTTAAGGTTTGAGGTAGGTTGTCGGGCGCGTTTTGCTGGTTCATGTTTTGGGCCCAAACTTGCAGTACCTTAGAACTATTATCGGGCAGCTGATTGGCCATTGCGCGTCGAGCGTGACCCTCAATCGCCCATTGGAATGCAAATGCATGCCTTTCAGCCTTTGTAGCGTACTCGTCTGGCAGGTATATCTCTTTGAGTGCTCGATTGTGCGCGCGGAGAGGGGGGGGGGGGGGGGACGACGACGACGACAACACATCTTGCCTGCCCAACATGTAATACCTGGAAACGCCTCTGTCTAGTATATGATGCATTCATCCCCATGGTTTATTGTGTCTCTACAGATAGAGGGTATACCAATGCATAATATGACTGGCAAAGTGAGTTTAGTGTGAGTTTAACGTCGTTTAACCCATTTAGGCCTGGCGTCGAAATAAAAAAAATGTCTTCTAAATCATGACAATTTTCTGAAAAACGCCATGTTTCTATTTCAGTGGGGCTCAATATTTCATGGCAAGGACCCCAAAAATGTCGACCCCATCTGAAAATAATATGTTGAAGCAAAGATTTGAGTTAAAAACGTTCTCTCTCAAATTAAAGATTTGCACTACATTTTCACGATTTTTCAAAAATAGCATTGTTCACTCTCGAGAGTTAAAGTATTGTTAAACATCTGCATTACTTAATGTACAAGAAGTCTACACAATTATAGAATGTAGAATAATTGTTATTATCATCAACGTTTGCCTGTTATCTCTTCTAATGGTACCAACATCAACACAGCGTGGAATTGTGGACAAAATCACATCCGCCGACAACATATTCTTTCGTTTTGCGCTCTGAGAGGCTAAATGTCATCAGATGGTGAATCCGTGGCTCAGATGCTGAATAAACAATGGGCCTTGGGTTGAAAAGGTTGAAAAACCCACTGTTCCAATAGAACAGAGTCAGCATGCAGGTGGTTGGACACAAAACACACCGACTAAACATGTGGTGCTGGAAACAGAGAGTGGTGGTCAGGTCAGAGAAAGTTCTCAAGCCCCTTAACCCATTCTGAACGGGAACCCCCTTTTGGTGTTTATAGCATTACGTTGTACTTTTAGCGACGGAAAAACAGCAGATCTACAGGCTACAGAGCTTGTAGATTTCTTCTTAAAATAGCAGATTTTTTTTAAATCATGAAAATATGCCTCACATCATTGAATATATTCTTTCAGAGCAAACGTTTTTAAGTCAAATCTTTGCTTCTGGGGGGGGGGGTCATGTTTTCAGATGGGGTCGGCGGCCAATTACATATAATTTTTGAGGTCCTTGACATGAAATATTGAGCACCACTGATATAGAAACATTGGTATTTCAGAAAACTGTCATGATTTAGAAGACATTTTTATTTGTTAAATAAATGTTGAATAAATACTGTGACCAAAATGTGCGTGCGCGCGTGTTCACTTGAGTGTGTTTCTGTAACTCTTCTTGTCCAACCTCCTCTGAGAACAATGAGATCATTGGTCATGGTGGGAGGCAGAGCAGCAGCGGCCGGGCGGCTGGTGAGCGAACACAGATTGTTGAAGCGTTCCGCAGCAGCTAGGACTGATAGCGCTGTTATATTTAGCTCATTGACTCATCAATAACACACATCTCTCTCTCTCTCTCTCTACGCTACGCCTGTCACACAGTACAGCAAGACACGTGCACTACTGGAATCAGCGTGTGCACACACAATTACATGTAACACTGACATATAACGTATGCCATTGTACGCAGAAAACACACGCACGCACATATTATTATGGCCCCATTTTCTCCAGTGCCTTACCCCTTATCGCTAAACTTCTTTACCCTTTTTTACTAAGGTAGAGCCCCACCGCTGGAGCCCCACCGTAACATATTATTGTCTGCTGTGTTGCTTTTCGATGTGTACACTGTAATTTTATAGAGGTATCTAAAGAGCAAAAAGTACGTTTGTATACGTGCCAAGTATCGCGATACTGCCCACCGTTTCCTGTCTGGCAGCTGTCTGTGTGGTTGGTTGGTGGTTGTGAGCCTCCTGGATCTCCAGTTTCCTGCAGTCTCACAGAGACATGAATAAGTCATGTCCTTGGGCCTGTAGGTGTACTGATGGGGACAGCCTTGTGGTTAGAGTGACCGCCCTGAAACTGGTCAGGTTGGGGTTTGATCCCCAGCTGGGTCAGTGTTGTTTTTGGCAGCAAATTTAGATTAGAGTTTTGAATAGTTTTCATTTAGTTTTAGTCACCCTGGAATGTTTTAGTGTTCTAGTCTAGTTTCAGTCGACTAAATATCATAAGATTATAGTCGACTAAATCTATAGTTGATTTAGGAGATGTCGTAATGGCTGATTTAAAACTGGCTGAAAATAGCGACGCGTTATGAGCTTGTAGATCTGCTGTTCTCAGCATGCAACCAAGTAAAATTACTTATACTGGATCTCTTGTCCACTAGTACCTTCCTAACATTTTAGTCTAGTTTTTATTTACTGACGAAATTGTCAATATATTTAGTCTTAGTTTTAGTCATCATGGCTTAGTCATCATGGCTTAGTTTTCATTTAGTTTCCATATAGTTTTCGTCAGTGAAAAAAGGTAGTCGACGAACATTTTTCGCCTTAGTTTTTTAGTCAACGAAATCAACACTGTAGGCCTACCAAAGACCAAAGTAAAAAATGGGACCCAATGCCTCCCTGCTTGCTTGGCCCTCAGCAGCATCAATAGGTTTGGGATTGGGGGCCAGCCCCCCCAGCTCCTTGGCTGCGGCTCACCGCTCCAAGAAACGGGTCAAATGCAGAGAACAAATGTCACTGCGGTAACATGTGTGACAAATCGTGCGACTTTGACTTCGGCCAGGATGAGAAGGCATGCACGTAGTAGAGAGGAAAAGTTTAAAAAAAAATTAATCCTATACAAAGCCAATTGTAACTTCAAACCATGATAGAGTCGTCGAATATACACCCAAGTCATGGAATCTATATTATATTTATATTAAAAAGATCATTTGAAATATGAAATATATACATTTTTAAATGTAAGAAAAGAACACTTTATTTTCACTTGAATCGTGACCCATAAAAATGTGTCCGTGCCCACTGTCCCAAACAAACAGAACCGCTTGACCATCCTGACTTCTCGTGCGTGCGTGCGTGCGTGCGTGCGTGCGTGCGGTGTCACTGTCAGGCTCAAACAGCAGGAGAGAGTAAAGCAGATGTCTGCTGTTATGTATAGTAGGTCAAAGTTGACAGTCAGCACTTTCTTTCAACTCGTTGCCACCACCACCACCACCATTCTCTCTTTGGTGCTCTGACTGCTATTAAGACTCTGTTGTTGTTGTGACGCAAGTCACTTTACTTTTGGCCACAACCTCAAAAACCACAGGTCCCACCGAGATTTGAACTCGGATCGCAGGATTCAGAGTCCTGAGGGCTAACCATTACACCATGGAACCAGCTGTTTGCTCAGGCACGGGGGGGAGGGGTTTCAAAGCTCTATTTGTAAAGCCTGTAACCGTGCAGCCTCTCTGGCTCTTGGCTTCCTCCCAGAGTCCCAGCAGCAGCGGTGGTGGAAAGAGTAACCAAGTACATTAGCTCAAGTACGGTCGTTCTGTCCAATGTTTCAATAGCTAAAGTATAACATAATGCTTAAAACACCAAAAGGGGTTCCCCTCCATATCAGATTAATTATATGTATTTATACTGTATTGTGCTAAATGAAAACAGCAGCTTCCCCCAGTGTACCTACAACCTGTAGGCTGTAGGATTGCACTTTACTCGTTGACAATAATATCACAATGTTTTGGCAATATTTGCTCCCTTGTACGTACAGTGCACTATAATGCATCATAAGCATGCTTATAATGCATTATCAACTACTTATACTGTAACACTGTACTTATAAGTAACTCATACATATGCATTATGCTTGTTATAACAATAATCATAACGCATTATAAAGCATTAATTCTAGAATTACTTAAGGTTTACGTAAGTCATAGTTACGTTAGTCATAGTTGAAAACCTACCTCTACACCAAGTGATTTTCCTGGCAGTTCTTTGAAGTGTTTTTAATCTCACTCTGTGCAGCACTTTGGAACTTTGTTTTGAAAGTTGCTACTGTATATAAACTGTGTACTGTACAGGGTTTGATGAGGTCAGATCAACATATGGCATGTCATAACAGGTCAGCTCCATGTATGGAGATCTAAGGGTGGCAGCGTCTTGAGTGTACAGGGTTTGATGAGGAGGGCCCAGGTAGGGCCGGGCCTTCATTTTCAGGCCTGTTGAGAACTCTAGTTTCCGCCGGCTGCCGGGCGCAGCTGCACTAATAACTTTGGGGCAGGCCCCGTCTAGAGTTTAAATCCACTCTAGATCAGTCAAAAGGGAGACATCGAAGAGGAAGATGGACGGGGAAGGATCAACATATGGAATGTCAGAACAGCTCAGCTCCATATAAGGAGATCTAAGGGTTTATGGTTTGAGGTCAGATGTAGAGTTGCTGGCCAAAATTGATGATATAGGGATCTCCATATATGGGCTTAATAGTGCTGATCTCCATCCCTGATGATGTCACGTATATGGTCGTGCCTGGGGTGACTAACTAATAGACGTTTTCATAGTAAATAATAATCTTGTGTATTATAACCACTTTTCTAATGCATTAGTGTGATTACCCGGTATAACATTATGCTTTTGTGCACGAGTGCGTGTGAACATGCATGCGTGCGTGCGCGTGCGTGCATGTGTGTGTGTGTGTGTGTGTGTGTGTGTGCGTGCGTATATGAAGCTAGCACCAGTGAAGCCATTATGTGTCGTATTGTGAACAGAGAGGTCTTTTGAGGTAACCTGAGGTCATCTGAGGATGCTGTTACTGTTTAATTTATAGCCTGATGTTTTTTTTCTCCTTTTGTGAAGTTGAGTCATGTACGCCCTCTGCTGGGCGAAATGAGCACTTAAACCAGTGGTTTTCAAGCCTTTTCATGTCAAGTTCCCTTGTGTGTTTGGCATTTGAGCCATGGAACCACCATTTGATGACATTTAGCCTCTCAGACCCAAAACTAAATAATATTTTGTTGTCGTTGGATAAGATTTTCTCCGCAATTCCATGCTGTATTGATGTGGTACCATAGGGCAGATAACAGGCAAACGTTGATTTCATTGATTGAATGATTGATTGAAGTATTTATTAACAGTTTGCAGAATTACAGTTACATTTCAAGCACAACTCAATGGACGACCCAATAAAGCATTACACTTGTTTACAAGAGGGTCCACCTTCTTTGATTCATCAAAACATTTAGAGACGTGCAAATATACACTTCTATTTGGCTAAAGAAAAGAACAGGAATTAATCATAAAGGGAAAAGAAGGGGGGGAAAGGGGTGGGTGGGTGATCAAAATAACAACAATTCCTCTGAATTTTGTATACTTCTGGTAAATTAAGTAATGCAGATGTTAGACAATAATTTAAATACTCAAGATTTTACAAAAAATAGGCTACTTGTATAATAAATGAATAAAATACTTAATTACTTTCCACCACTGTTGAGGGTCATATGTTACTGTTTAACTTTGTCTGCTTGTGTTTTTTGTAAAGTGAAGTTAAGTCTTGGCTGAGTCTCATTGAGAAGATCAGAAAGCTAATGCGGTTAAGAGTCATTAAAGTTAATGATGAGTGGTCCTTGACGAGTCGATAAGGAGAGGTGAGGAGAAAGAGACCTGACTAAAGGTCAGCGTCCCTGATTATGTGACGACGTGAACTTTAAACCCCCCCCCCCAGAGGGTCCTACATAAGACACTGTAAAAACCACTGTCACCTTAACCACTTAAAAGCAAAATTACACTTTGATGATAGAGAATTGGGTTGTGTAGTCACTTTCCCATGACGCAACGCATGTCGGACCAATGCATGTCGCGAGCGACGGGTGATTTGTTTTATTCATGCCAGACTTTTGACGTGTCGGATAAGCGTGCCGCCGCACCCCGTTCTAAATAACTCCCGAGAGTCATGGGGGGGGGGGGGGGGTCTTTCAAATGAAAACGTTGGAGAACAACTGCTAGAGCACTTTTTCCGGCATGGTGGAAGCAGATGGCCACCCACCTAAAGAACCTGGGTCTGCCTGACGTGTCTTCCAGTTAAAGCAGGCGACATAGTGACTTCTCTCGGCCTCCGCTTTTTGTGTCGGTTATGAAAAACTCTGTAAATACCTTATCCCATTTAGGCCTGACGTCGACATTTTAAAAATGTCTTCTAAATCATGACAATTTTCTAAAAAAAACGTGTGTTTCTATATCAATGGTTCTCAATATTTCATGTCAAGGACCCCAGACATCTGTATTTGGCTACGGACCTCCATC
>NC_137867.1:42569450-42614450 GCF_963924005.1 Protomyctophum bolini | reverse complement strand
GGGTACATCCTAGTGACCTGACCTGTCCTGTCTCAGATGCAGAGTCTGTGCAGCGGCGAGGGTGCCATGGCGCGCCTCGACCACATGGAGGCGCAGTACTACGAGCTGCAGCTGCGCCTCTACGACATCCAGGCTGAGATACTGCAGTGTGAAGAACTGCTGCTGACTGCGCAGCTGGACAGCATACGCAGACAGATGGCCGGTATGTACGCAGCTGGACAGCATATACACAGATGACTGTATGTACTGTATGTGTAATGTGTTTCTATGTTCTCTATCATCTCAGCTAACGGCTCCTGATGTCTTTGTTGTAAATAAAAACCATAGAGAGGTGTTCCTCCTGGAGGTCGCCTGTACCTTTGACTACAGCCTGGAGGAAGCCTTTCTAACCTTAAAGTGCTGAAATATCGACAGCCAGAGCAGACCATCTCACAATTATAGGCTACAATTATGTAAACTTAGATTTTTATCTTTGGCAGCCTATAGGGCATACGTCCAAGTTGGTTGTGAGGGGCTGTCGGGCTTCTCCAAAAGGGGAATCAGCTATTATATTATCATCAAGGTACTGTTCAGTATCAGCTATTAGCATTAATAGGAAGCCACTTGATTTGGAGGAGGTGTTGTTTCCTTTAACTCAACTATACTGTAATAAGGTAACAATGTCTTTTTTGCTATCTATGCACTTTGTAACTGGCTGTTCTGCTATCGTCTGACTGCACTGGCAATGTTTATGTCCTTGGTACAAGGCAGGCATTCCTTGTACTTCTGTTTATGTGGACATAGATAAACATTTCAAATGTGTGCGTGCATGTGTGTATTTGCATGTGTGCGCAGAGCTCAGAGACGAGGTGGTGTATTACGACACCTATGAGAGTCCAGAAGCCATCGTGGTCAGGGAGGAGGACGTGGCAGAGAGAGAGGAACTCAGGAGGCTGCAGCAGAGCGTGAGGCACCTGGAGGCCAGGAGGGGGCGCATCACCGCCAAGCGCTCCTATCTGAAGAGCAAGCGGGTCTGGATTCACTCACTCACTCACCACTCAACATAATTAGCCCTTCGCTTAAGTCCCTCCCCAACCCGTCCTTGTCCAATAGGCACGTTAGCAGCGAAGAGACAGGTCAAGCTGTCCTTCTCACCCATTGCATGTTAAATGACGTGATTTCTCCATATAAATAATGGATCATTTCAGAAGCAAAACCTTCAAAATGTCTTCTAAATCTAGTCAGCCAGGCCTGCAGTAGGCTATGCAGTGTGCACTGGGCAAATGTGCATGACATTATTGCTTCCTCTCATTATGAATACAACGGAATGTCTGGTACAGTATGTGTGGTGGGAAAGTGCAGGCCTGGTAAAGCTCTGCCTCTAAGTGTAAACCCTAAAAAAGGATCACACATTTTTAACGTTGTGTTGCCATCATGTCTTCCATCCATTCCTCTCCCTCTTCAGGAGATCTGTGTGTCCAACAACACGGACAAGCAGCTGGAACGTCAAGCCAGCCAGAAGGACTCCACTTCCCAGCATGCCTCGCAGCAGCAGGTATACACGGCTTGTTGTGCGGTGTATGGAATGTAATGTTGCTGCATGTGATGTGATTGACTCGTCCTTGCTTTTCCTCCTGCACCATGTCGAGTTACCGTCTCTCTCTCTCTCTCTCTCTCTCTCTCTCTCTCTCTCTCTCTCTCTCTGTGTGTCCTTGTCGAACATCCTTCCTCACCAGCGGGGGGAGGAAGAGGAGGATGAGGAGAAGAAGAACAGTAGAGTGAGTGAGGAGAGACAGAGGACTCTGGACAGGCTACGCACGTTCAAACAGGTAGAAACAGCCTTCTATAGACGTGCTTAAACGGCAGTATAGGAACACCTAATCAAAACAAAAAAATCAGCTGCTCTGTTCTCCCAGAGCGCAGCCGAATGTGTTGCTATAGGCTAGTGTGTATCTTGGGACACTTGTGGTCGTAGTGGCTACATCTGTCTTTTTTTTTTTTTTAGAGAATATCTTAGTTTTAAGGGTAACTGTTGTGTAATTGCAATATTACGGCACACAAGGGTGTTCTTTACCGTGATTAATGCACGCCTGCGATGCTGCCGGCGATACCTGCAGGCGTGCAGAACAACCTCGAGTTGTAATATTGCTTAATTACGGTGCTCTCTTTAACCCACGGTTTGTCTTTTCCGCCCTCACAGCACAACCCGGGCCAAGTGATCCTGAAGTCGGCGCGTCTGCGCGTCGCCCCCCACGCCCGACGGAGAGAGAGAGAGAGAAACCGCGAGGGGGGGAGGAGGAGGAGCGGGGAGGGGGGGGAGACGGGGTGGGCCGGGGGGCGGCGGCGGGGGGACAAAGACTCGCCCCCCTGCACGGTGTGCCACCAGAGCGCCAGCGTGCAGACGGAGCCCTGCGGCCCGTCGCCCCCCACCCTCTGCACCACCCAGCCCAGGGTCGTCGTAGCGCAGCGCTACGGCCCACCGCCACCGGCCGCCCTGGACGTCTCTGCTGCCCCCCACGCAGAGTCGTCCTGTTCGCCGTGTTCCCTGCCCTCCCTCCTGGGTTCTCCCGTGTGTCCCCCGCCCCCACCACCGCTCCCCCCTCCTCCTCCTCCTCCTCCGCAGCCCTCCAGAGAGGAGGCGTTATTCTCCTCGCTCCCCCCCAGCTCCTACAGCCCGGGAGAGGACTCGGCGCGGGCGGCGGAACGGGAGCACCCTCCCTCCTCCTCCCTGTCCCCTCTTGGCCCCTTCGTCCCGCGCTTCTTCGACAGCAGCCAGCTGGTCAGCGCCCGGATGAAGCTGAGGAAGGTTCCCGAGTTGGACGGCCTCAATAGGAGAGGTACACCGCAAACCGCCCTGATCTCACCGCAAACTGCCCCGATCTCACCCAAACGCCATGAAATGACACGGCTTGGCAATTCCGTACATACACTACTAGAAAATAATTACACCAGTGGTTTTCAACCCTTTTCATATCAAGGCCCATTATTTATTCAGCGCATTTGAGCCACGGAACCACCATTTGATGACACAACGCGCCACGCTGCGACGCGTTGTGAGCTTGTAGATCTGCTAGTGTAAAATCAGTCATTACGATGGCACCAAGGCCCGCCAGAATACATTTTAGTCGACTGAATCAACTGTAGATTTAGTCGACTAAAATCTTATAGCATTTATTCGACAAAAACTGGACTAACACTGAAACATTCCAGGTGACTAAAATGTGAACTAAAACTATTCAAGAGACTATATGACTAAAACTAAAATAGAAATGTGCTGCCAAAAACAACACTGGCTGAGTGTTGATAAGGGCTGATGACGGAGATTAAATCTCTCTCTCTCTATCTCTCTCTGCAGTGAGCTCGCCCATGGACGAAGTGCTGGCCTCTCTGAAGAGAGGCAGCTTCCACCTGAGGAAGGTGGAACAGCGCCCCCTGCCCGGAGGAGGAGGAACGGACGGAGACGACGGTAAGGGCCCGTCACCATCTTATATACAAGTGAAAAGGTGTACCCATACTCATTCTTCATGCTCTATCTCCGACCGAACCACACTTTTACCACACATCTCTATATGCAAAATAAATTCGCCACCCTCCCCGAACTGACATAGCCTATTTTTTAGCCGTTCAAGTTTCTTATTTACTCTGCAAATATTACTTTTATGAAAATCACGATCGAGCCAGCAGATAAACGGGTGCCACAACACGCCGAGAAACAAGGAATTTAACCACGCTACTTGCATACACTGCAACTCGCTTACAATTCGCAAACCTGGCAACACTGCCTGCCTCTTACGTCACCAGCTCTGCTCCTCCTGGCCTCCGTAGTCCGTCGCGCTCACAATCTGTCGCAGCCATCTTGCTTTTCTTTTGGATGGGCGAGTGGACATTTAATGCTAATAAATTAATTATAGGTCCAGCAAGCAAATCATGATGGTCTGATTGTGCTCAATAGGTCACAATAACATTCCGAAATTAGGTGTTGTGTTTTGTATGGCATTTTCCCCAGTAGTAGTTGCATATCTATCTCAGCTTTTGCCTGATAGCACACATGCTAACGTCAGCAGCCATAGCAACATACAGTGTGCGCAGACATAACATGAGTTGTTTACAACACAAACACACGGCCTTTTCACCACGCAATACACACAACAGCTCGGGAGTTATTAAACCGAACGTGGACGCTGTTTCAGTGTTACATTTGCTGCGCATATCGGAATAATTGTAACGGCATGCATGATAAATGTAACAACGCTAAAAAACACCATTAAACATATCGTTTTCACCTTAAAGCTATTACATTTCATTGAAGCAACTCCTTAGCATTGTTTTCATACCATGGATGTGATAAGATAATGTATCAAACATAAGGGAAATATTAAATAGGATCGGGTGTACCAGTTTGGCCATTTCTTTTTTTTCAATGGGGCAATACATTGATTAAACAAACGTTTGATTGATTGAGTTGTACAACGTTATACAACCCTAAACTAATTTTAGAATACACTACACAATACAATACAATTTTAGAACATATTTTGCACGTTCCATTTTTTTACTCAGAGATCCCTTTAGCTACACATGTAATATTTCCAGGCAACGGACCTACACATGTCAGCTACCATAAACCACTTCAAGTTATTAGGACGAAATAACTGACAGGAGTGACGGTGCTGTGCTGTGAGTAAACTAATAGGGGAGAGCCGCCAAGGATGTAACATTTTGCACGTTTCATTCTTTTACTCAGAGATCCGTTTAGCTACACATGTAATATTTTCAGGCAACGGACCTACACATGTCAGCTACCATAAACCACTTCAAGTTATTTTTTTGATAAAACAGGTCGGGAGTTATTCAACCGAACGTGGACGCTGTTTCAGTGTTACATTTGCTGCGCATATCGGATCAATTGTAACGGCATGCATGATAAATGTAACAACGCTAAAAAACACCATTAAACATATCGTTCTCAGCTTAAAGCAATTACATTTCATTGAAGCAACTCCTTAGCATTGTTTTTATACCATGGATGTGATAAGAAAATGTATCAAACATAAGGGAAATATTAAATAGTATCGGGTGTACCAGTACCAGTTTGGCCATTTCTTTTTTTTCAATGGGGCAATACATTGATTAAACAAACGTTTGATTGATTGAGTTGTACAACGTTATACAACCCTAAACTAATTTCAGAATACACTACACGATACAATACCATTTCAGAACATATAATATTGGCCAATATGTCAAATATGTAAATATTACATATAATGGCATTGAATGGAAGCGGACCATTTGTAACACATGTTACAAATGACCCGCTTTTGCAAGTTTTCTTTGCAGTTGCTTACAGACCAGAATGAACGTGAATTCCGTCTAAACACGATGCAAACTAATGAAGAACATAAGCATGAACACATCCATGTGGATTTTTATTCACCAACACCAAAGACAAAAATTGTACCACACATATACTCCAGGTGTAAAATTAGACGCATTTTGAAGGTAAACACTTCAAACTTCAAACTCCTGGCCACGTAGAGTACGTTGCTGTACACATACTGACGCGATGGCGTCATGGTGGCGTTGACCAATCAAGATATAACGTCCATGTTACAACCGTGAAGCGTTACAACCTTGGCGGCTCTCCCCTACATTTGTTACTAACATTAGGTTGTGGCGAAGTAGATACGTGGCCAGCAGATACTGTGTTTTGGACAAACAGGCTAGGTATTGGTGTTGATTTGGGTCAACTGGACAAACAGCGTGGTGTTGTTTTGTGTCTGTGTTTGTGTTGGAGCGCCTCAGTGTGGCCGTACAGGTCATGTGCAACCTCTTCCACAGAGAGATGGAGACACTAAATCTCAGCTGGACAAACATGTTTGCATGCATGCATCGCTGCCTTGCATGCTGTGTGCTACTGTTGAGTCTGTCACTTACTTTGACTGATTTATGGCATTGTCTTTCTGTTAAAATCCAACTATGTTAATTTAAGAACTCTGGGCATATAGGTCATTGTTTATTCACTGTGCACACGTGTAGCCTATTGTATGTCAGACTGTATGTCTGTCCCACAGTCACAATCCTTTAGTACTTAGGCTGTGGAAATATTCAGGACAAAACAATGGTACATTTCCAATAACCCATTCGTTACTACATGTGGAGTCAACTCCCGCCATTTATTTCTTCCCATAGTGCGTGGCAAAGTCGCTCTGGGATGAGTGCGCGCGTAGCGCGCACGAAATTCTAGTAGATATATATAAGAAAGCTAGATGGCTCATTGGCACTCTGGCCAATGGAGAGCGACGTTGCTACGTGGTGGCCATCTTACCTCGGGGCAGCATAACATTGTGTCTATGGGGCATGTACTTTTAAATAACCATAACATTGTGTCTATGGGGCATGTACTTTTAAATAACCATAACATTGTGTCTATGGGGCATGTACTTTTAAATAACCATAACATTGTGTCTATGGGGCATGTACTTTTAAATAACCATAACATTGTGTCTATGGGGCATGTACTTTTAAATAACCATAACATTGTGTCTATGGGGCATGTACTTTTAAATAACCATAACATGCAAAATGTTCAACCGATTTTGTTATAAACGTCAGAGACGTCCGCATACTTATATGCTTTGAATCATAGCCACGTTGACAACGTTTGTAATAAACCAACCCGTTTGTAAATCCGTCAAGATTTGAGCGAGTTATGACTGTTTTTGTTTGAGCTGCTATTGAACATACTGTACTGTAGGCCCGAAGCAAGATGGCCGCCGGGTGAACTACGTCAGAGACCCTTTGTCTATGCCCGTCACAGTGATTACATCATCAATTATTTGAGATAATCGCGAGTATTTTTCTGTCATTGCCAACCATTTCCATGATGAAAAATGTCCATATATTCATTTTCAAAACGTGATGAAAAAATAGCAGTGAATAGCAGATCCACAAGCTTGCAAAACGTCACTAGCTTGTAGATCAACTATTTCCGCTATTTTGTTTGTTTTGGAAAGAAGTCTAGTTTTCGTCGACTAAATATCATAAGATTTTAGCCGATTAAATCTACAGTTGATTTAGTCGATTAAAATGTATTTTGCCGGGCCTTGATGCCGTCGTAATGACTGATATTACACTTGCTGAAAATAGCTGATCTACAACGCGTCGTGCAACCAAGTGTAAAATGACTTACTGGATCTCTTGTCCACTAGTCCCCTCCTAACATTTTAGTCTAGTTTGTATTTGTTGACAAAATCGTCACTATATTTAGTCCTAGTTTTAGTCATCGTGGCTTAGTTTTCATTTAGTTTCCATTTTCCGTTTCCGTCAGTGAAAAAAGGGTAGTCGACGGAACATTTCATTGGCATAGTTTTTTTTTTGTCGACGAAATCAACACAAATGTTGTGATGGTTGTGACAACAACAGGCCTAGAGGACGGCGACCCCGGCAGCATCCTGGCCCAGATCCGTCGGGGCGTGAAGCTGCGCCGCGTGCCCCAGAGGGAGAGGCGGGGCCCGGGAGGGGGGGCGCCGCGGCCCCCCTCCTCCTGCACCGACCCGCTCACCCTGAGCATCCACGAGGCGCTGCGGCGCATCAAGGAGGCCTCGCCCGACTCGGACTCTGACGATGACGCCTCCTCCTCCAGCTGCCCCGACTGGGAGAGCTAGGAGGAGGAGGAGGAGGACACGCATGTACGCACGCACACACACACACACACAGACGCTAGCACAATATGGCACTGAACATACTGTACACACACACACACACACACAGAGATGGCACTGCACATTATAGTCTGTATTGTATGTACACACACACACACACAGCTACACTACACTGGTACCCTTCTCTTTCTGGTGCATTTACGTTATCTGCTCTAACACATAACGCCATTGTCTGTCATGAGGATCACCGATTGTCTTTTTTTCCCTCGCGAACGGCCGATACCGATCTTGAATGGGACATTTTTAATATTTCCAAAATTATCAGATGCCTGATTACGTATGTCAAAACCCACGTCAAATCTGATTGTTTTTATACCACTTAAAAGATTGGTTTCTCCAGATCGAGTCATTTGGACTGAAAATCGAGGCGGATCAATCAGAGCACCATTGACACCTCCGGAATAATCATATTAGGATCATGTATTATTATTATTATAATACACATTATGATATTATGATATCAAAGAGAACCACCGGTCTGCGCCGTCAGTGGTCTCTCCCTGAAATTGATATGCATAATGCGGCCGCCCGCAGACCGCCCGCGGACCGCCCGCAGACAACGCCCTCATCTGAGAAGGTTTCCTGCCCAGGAAGGAAGAATTTGATCCGTTGGACTTTTTCTGACGATACCACCACCACGTACTCTCATACACTTTGTGTTCTCTCTCCGAGCAGTCGAGCACCATCTGATAAAAACCGCATGTAGTCAGTGAGTCTCACCACCATGGCTGGAATCGTTACTGTACCGACCCATCCATTCATCGGTGGTCCCCCATTAAGGACCTCCCCCGCAGACTCCGCCAAATGGAAGAGACGCTCAATAGCGCCCCCCATCTGGCACAGTCCACACTGCATTCACCGTGACGAGGGATTATGTCACCGGTGTCTTTCTACTGTATGTACTGTACTGTACGGATCGGGTTTTCATTTCAAGGCCTGTAAGCAAATTGTAACGATATAAATGCCATGATTATTTTAAGGACCTTCATGGCCATGTTAAATAAGGACCTTCATGGCCATGTTAAATAAGGACCTTTATGGCCATGTTAAATAAGGACCTTTATGGCCATGTTAAATAAGGACCTTTATGGCCATGTTAAATAAGGACCTTTATGGCCATGTTAAATAAGGACCTTTATGGCCATGTTAAATAAGGACCTTTATGGCCATGTTCTCAGAACACATTACACACACTGCACTGCACTGCACTGCACTGCACTGAGCGTCTTCTTCGTCTAAACCAAACGCCTCTTCCAAAAACATATAGTCTGTGTGCTGTTCTGCATTTTGTAAAACATTCTAACAATAGAAAGGTGTGCGTGCGTGCGTGCCTGCGTGCGACCGTGCGTGCGTGCGTGCGTGTGTGGACTGTGGAGTCAGAGAATAATATTATCGGAACAAAGTCCAATCTGGGAATTGATTCCTTACCCAAAGCACTCGTTGGGCTAAAAGCGTCCATAGCGGTCATCACAAATGTGGCTATATGGCCGTTCGTAGCCCAAGGAGTGCTTTTCGTGCAAAACGAATGCCTGCAATGTATACTCTCTAGTGCAGAATTGATACTTTCACTTATAAGGATAAAATGTGAGTACTTTTTTCCCAGTAGGCGCACACACGCATGCACACATGCACACACACACTTCTTCGTGTTATACTCAGAGACTAGCTGCCTCACTAAAGTGGGTTTTGATATCACGTATCATCACAATGTATCATCACGATACGTGATAGGTTATTAGATGTCTAGATCGTCTGTGCTGTTTGTTACAGTTACAGTTGTTACATTTTGCTGTTTTGTTTGTTTAATTTCATCACCAACAAAGTACTGTGCGTTAAAGTTATAGACAAGTCCGCTTCCGGACACTGTAAAAAGTTCTATGGAATAAGGTTTGATACTGGGTTAAATTAAGCCAGTAGTGAAGGTGGTCGAACCAAATGTTTCTTTAAGAATCACGTGGATTCTTAAAAACTGGTTTTCAACCAGTGGTCCGGGGACCACCAGTGGTCCTTGAGGGGGTTCCGGGTGGTCCGCATGCAGCTAAATGATGGAGTTGGTAACCAAATTGACCCATATAGGTCTTAAACTCTAGAGAGCGTCAAATGAAACCAAATGAACCCGTAAATGGGTCCATGTGGTTTCATTTTACGCTCTCAAGACTTTCATTTTTGTTAAACATCTGCATTACTTCATTTTCAATAAGTCTACACATTTAGAGAATGTAGAAGAATTCATATTTTGATCAACATTTGCCTGTTACTCCGATCGGTAACAAAATATTAAGTTTTCGGTCTGAGAGGCTATAAATCTCATCAAATGGTGGTCTGTTGCTCAAATTCCGACGAAACAATGGGCCTTGAGGGGGCACGGTGGCACAGTCGGTAGTGGGTTCGATTCCCGCTGGGGACGCTGTGGGCACTGGGGGCGTGCCCCTGCGTCATCAGTGCCCATACCCAAGGCGTGGTTGGCGAAAGGGCCCTTCTGTGTGGAGTTTGCATGTTCTCCCCGTGTCCCCTAGGGTAGGTACCCTCACACGCCTGATGGAGGGGAAAGGAACCGGTCGGAATAACGTGTTCCTTCCACGTGCTACGTCCGGCCGGGGAAACTCTCCCCTGTCCGGTGAAAAGAAGCATCTTGGACTCCTCATGCAGCTCATAGATTTGTATTAACCCATTCTGACCTGAGATCAGATTCTAAAAATGTCTTCTACATCCTGACAGCTGACGTCGAAGCGGCATTACTGGGGGCCTTGTCATAGTTGCTTGTGAGATCACACGCAGCCATACAAACCGAATGGCGTATATATAACCGTGGCCCCATCATCAGGGCTGCTGAACGGGGGGACATTGGGAACCACTCGGCGTAGCCATTTTCAGTGCGGGGGGTCAGTCACTACTGGCCTGGGACGGTAGATTTCCCATGCGGTGGCACACCCACACGTCTTATACGTTGTAGGTGTGTAGGACTATACTCGGTTTGTGTGATGCAGTCGTGCAGCTGAGCTCACACACACACACACACACACACATACACACACACATTACGGTGCAGAAGCCATGAAGCATGAACTATAAGCCTTAGTAGTGAGAAGATCAATCTTTGCTCCATTGACAAAATAGCCAAACGTGAGATGCTCTTTGGAGATGTACAGTACAGCACAACGGTAAACCCACTCTTCACCCGACTGACGTTAGCAACACAACTAGATGTGTTTTTACTTTCATCCTATAGTCTTATATGAGCTTTACTGAACGTGACCTGTTCATCAGTTCATCAGCTCCTACAGTCTTATGAGCGTTACTGAACGTGGCCTGTTCATCAGCTCCTATAGTCTTATATGAGCGTTACTGAACGTGGCCTGTTCATCAGTTCATCAGCTCCTACAGTCTTATGAGCGTTACTGAACGTGGCCTGTTCATCAGTTCATCAGCTCCTATAGTCTTATGAGCGTTACTGAACGTGGCCTGTTCATCAGTTCATCAGCTCCTATAGTCTTATGAGCGTTACTGAACGTGGCCTGTTCATCAGTTCATCAGCTCCTATAGTCTTATGAGCGTTACTGAACGTGGCCTGTCCATCAGTTCATCAGCTCCTATAGTCTTATGAGCGTTACTGAACGTGGCCTGTTCATCAGTTCATCAGCTCCTACAGTCTTATGAGCGTTACTGAACGTGGCCTGTTCATCGGTTCATCAGCTCCTATAGTCTTATGAGCGTTACTGAACGTGGCCTGTTCATCAGCTCCTATAGTCTTATGAGCGTTACTGAACGTGGCCAGTTCATCAGCTCGCTCTATCTTATATTGTACATTCTAATGCCTTGTTTGTGTTTTGGTCATTTCACGATATTTTGCAGCCAAAATGCTTTGTTTTGTTTTGTTTAATTGCTACCTAGACCTGTTATAGCCACACAGACTGTTCCGATAAGCCAGTGAGACACAAGACAAGTGCAATATTGGAGGTAAAGAAAATGTGTAAAGGAAGATTATGAAACAGATATATGGGTCGTGCATTGAGCTTGATCACCTAAAATACAGACTTATAAATACTTTCTTTTTTACACAATACTATTCTAATGATACCTTTTTACCCCTGCTAAGTCCTGCCATTTTGATTTGTTCAAAGACATAGTTTTTATTTTATTTACAAACTTTCTGCAGATTAATAAATCCTTGTAAACCAAATGCGCGAGAATGTTTTTTTTTTTTTTTACTGGACATTATTGCAGGACTGGAGTCAAGAATGTGTGTAGATAGATATGTAGATTATAGAGCACACATCTGTCAGAACGCATGCCCTGATAATTGTGATGTAGCCTATACAGTGTAATAATTATCTGGAGTAGCTGGTCCACTGGTGAAAATATTAAGTGCCGTGATTTTTCCCTAACCCTAAAATGTTAATGCCATTTACTCTCATGTCACACTTTTGTGACACTCTAAATTGTAGGTGTGTGTGTGTGTGTGTGTGTGTGTGTGTGTGTGTGTGTGATGACATACTGATCATACATATTGATCCGACAAACCTTACCCTAACCGCAAGCACGGAGCAGTGCATGCAAATACATTTCTGGGTGTATTGGGCCTACTGAACCACAAAACCACAGTTGGAAACCCCATATAAGCAAGAACAAAGCTTGCACGCAGCATTGCAGTTCTGGGGAAAACTAAACACATTTTGGGTCATAAATCACTACATACTGTATATTATATTGCTCACTTGTCCTACCATATCTCAATTACTGTGTAGAAATGTGGGGAAACACCCATAAAAGTAACCTAAAACCACTATACATCCTGCAAAAAAAAGCAATCAGTTAACAATGAGCAAGGAAAAATATTTTGCCAGGTAATAGGCAAGTATCAGACACAACCGTTTGGCACACACGGAATTATGCGGTCACTGTATTTGAATACATAACATATAATTTTGACAGTTCACAGAGGTGTGTTCTTTCTTGAGGCCAGAAGGGTTTGTCTTTGTTTTCCTTTAAATTAACAAAGAGAATTGAGTTTTGCCTGAAGCACCAGCAGATGGCGCCGATGGACCCCACCGTCAGGTTAAACCCATTAATGTGTAAAAGCCTTTCCCCTGCAAATGCGCTTGCACACACACACACACACACACAGCATCTCATTACCAAATCACATACAGTAACACAAGGTACCCCTTTTTTAATATAAGTTCAAAATTACTTTGAATTGTCAAAAATATTGCCAGTCTTTTCATATACCTCTAAATGCATCGATGAAGATGATGATCATAATAATAATAATAATATACCTACATTAATTATATATCATAAGGTTACAAAAAAAATAAACAGAGTGAAAACCATCACTACTATACAAAGGCATTCATTAATATTAGCGTTAATTTTAAAGTGTTCCATCTCATACTCCATGGCTGTCTCGTGTCTTCGACCGCTTATTAGTCACGTAGAGAATTCTCTGCAGGCGCAGCAGCAACACGACGCATGATGTGAACCACGCAACGTGTCAAACGGACCATTCCCATACATCTTTCGAAATGGTTTCCCCCTGAATATGATGCTGACCCAGACATGATGGGTTAGTTAGAAGATTGTTTTCCCCTTAATATGATGCTGACCCAGACATGATGGGTTAGAAGATTGTTTTCCCCTTAATATGATGCTGACCCAGACATGATGGGTTAGTTAGAAGATTGTTTTCCCCTTAATATGATGCTGACCCAGACATGATGGGTTAGTTAGAAGATTGTTTTCCCCTTAATATGATGCTGACCCAGACATGATGGGTTAGTTAGAAGATTGTTTTCCCCTTAATATGATGCTGACCCAGACATGATGGGTTAGTTAGAAGATTGTTTTCCCCTTAATATGATGCTGACCCAGACATGATGGGTTAGTTAGAAGATTGTTTTCCCCTTAATATGATGCTGACCCAGACATGATGGGTTAGTTAGAAGATTGTTTTCCCCTTAATATGATGCTGACCCAGACATGATGGGTTAGTTAGAAGATTGTTTTCCCCTTAATATGATGCTGACCCAGACATGATGGGTTAGTTAGAAGATTGTTTTCCCCTTAATATGATGCTGACCCAGACATGATGGGTTAGTTAGAAGATTGTTTTCTCCTTAATATGATGCTGACCCAGACATGATGGGTTAGTTAGAAGATTGTTTCCCCCTCATATAATTTATGATGATGACCCAAACTAGCCTCGCGTAGCCAGCCCTTCATCTGCCTTTGCAAAGCATATTGCCCCAGGCGGATGAAGTCTGGCCCCTCTCAAAGCATATTGCCCCAGGCGGATGAAGTCTGGCCCCTCTCAATTGTGGGAGGACTTCACGGCCGAAATGGTGACGAGCCAACCAGATTCGTCTAGAGCCAGACTTGTCAATATGCCGACGGTCCGATCGACAACCTACCTCAAACCCTCACCCTAACCTCCCCCGGGGCAGACACCTAAACCTAACCACCCACCCTCTCCCGACCCCCAGCGCACCTCGGACCAATGCTCCTTCTGAGGGAACATATGACCCCTTATAGATAACCAACCTGGGCCCTGTTTTCAAATATGGGGGCGAGAAATTGCGAGAAAATAGAATCTAAGACTGAGAGGGACGAGACTAATATCCACACAGTGATATTAGTATAGCTATGCGAGGCTAGACCCAAACATGTCTGGGTTAAAGTATAGTATACACTCAGTGTTGTTCCAGGTGTCATTGCAACACACACTCTCACAACCCAACAGTTAGACTGTGACTCTTATTGACCAAACGTCAACGTCAAAAATCTATCACAAATTGAATGTGCGGGACTTCTGCACTGCACTCCAGGAATGTGAAAGTCCAGTTCTTATAGTGTTTTTTGACAATCCAAACAAAACCAAAAGAAGTGCCATCTCAAGCAGACTTAAGCCACAGGACGCCATGCCGACGTACTGTACGTTGCAAAGTCCGCCTGAGTCTGCCGACTTGCAGCGCCTTCCGGGTTATGTCCCGATATAGGGACGGAAAGAATCGTAAAATCGTATATATTCTCCAAAAGCCAACCCATTCAAGTCACATGTTGAAGTTTTTGCTCAAATTTGTCCCAAAAGGCCAAATATGTATACTGTTGTCCCAGGATAGCACACAGTATGCTGGATAGTTCTTGGGATAGTCCTTGTGGTTTTTTTTCTATCTCTGATACAGTTTTAAACAATTTTACCTGAAAAAAACAATTAAACCATGTCTATTTAGGATATAATTAATTAGGACAACAGAGCCATGATAATTAATACGCTCCCGGTTTTGAATAGCAGCTTGTTATCATGTTACACCCCTTGTTCGTCAGTTGGGGCTGCATACTCACTCACAGCACAGCTTTAAAGGTGCTGTATAAGTTAGCAGTTTCAATTTGAGCCCATTTACACTTGGCAGCCAAATCCAGCCTGAATCAGATCTCTGTGCCACATCCAGTATGGAATCAGATGTGTTTAAATATGTCTAAACACAAACAAGTCAACATGGAATCCGATTTTTGTTTTACAAAATGTGACCTGAGCTGACATTTCAGAGGTGGTTTCAAATCTGATTTCATGAGATCTGTCTCAGTCTGAACTCAGTAACCTGATCTAAATCGGATTCCGCATGTGACTGATTCAGACTGGATTTGGCTGCCAGTCTGAACACACAGATCTGTGACAGATCCGATCTGGTCACTTGCAAAAATGTGAGTCGTGTGAACGGGTCGGGCCAAAAGATCAGATTTGAGAAATCAGATATAATCAGATTTGACTGGATCTTATCCTAAATGTATCTAAGAATGAATTTTTAATATGTGATTTGGATGACCCTAAGGATAAAAAAATCATTGAACGATTACTATTGCAATTTATTTTGGGTCGCGCCCCTTTTTAGCTTAGATTGACTGGCAGTGGTGGAAAAAGTACTCAATTGTTAAGTTGTTTAGTAAAATTAAGTACCAATACTGCAATTCAGAACTACTTCGTTACAAGTAAAAGTACGGAATTGAAAATGTACTTGAGTAAAAGTACAAACGTATCGGCATCAAAATGTACTTAAAGTACTAAAAGTAAAAGTACTCATATTGCAAAATGTCCCATTTCACAAGTTCTAGTAGAAAATCTATTGAAAATAGATGATCTACAAGCTCACAATGCGTCCCGTTGCGACGCATTGTGAGCTTGTAGATCGGCTATTTTCAAATGGCCGAAATGTATAGGGTCGAAGTGGTTAATGTATGTTTATTGTTTTCTAATCAAAATTTAAATCACCAAAGTAACTATAGTAACTAAAGTTTTCAAATAATTGTAGTGAAGTAAAAAGTAAAATTTTTGGCTCTGAGATGTTAGTGGAGTAGATGTAAAAGTACTGGAAATTGGAAATACTCAAGTAAAATATGAATACCTCAAAATTGTACTTAAGTACAGTACTTAAGTAAAAGTACTTAGTTACGTTCCACCACTGCCTATTAGTGTTCAGTTTACAACTCTGTCTGCTTCTTGTTACAGTTGGTTTTCTTTCACCACTTCCCAGCAGCCACCACTATGGGAATAGAGAGCTATTTAAAGATGGAGTGCCACCATTTTGGTATTTTTCAAGTTTTTCATGTGTCTATGAGGTGACAGTACTTCATTAGACACCCTGGAGTCGTTTGTATGTGCAATGGTGTATTAACTTTGTATTTTGGGTTTCTTCCTGGAGGCTGAACCCAGTCAAACGGGCCAACGAAATAAACAGTAATATAGTGACATCACACTATCAGCCCCTCCCCTAACCCATCCCCCTTTATCATACAACTACAGCTGTGGGTGCGGCTTCAGTGCAGGTGGATCACCACCCATCACCACATAAAAGCATGGTTTTAACAAATACTGTACACTTTTTGGAAAAAGTTCTTCCTCCTTATATTATAATAATACCTGATGATCATGTTTTAGGGTGGAAAAGAATCGTGGCACTCAATCTTTAACAATTACATTTTAACAACCGTAAATAAACAAACAAACAAATGAATAAATCACTTAAAAGACCCCCTTTAAGCAAATATTATCTTTTTTTTTGTTCTCGTACATTCAATAGGTTGAAACAATATAGTTATACCACCACAATGTCCGTCCCATTGCAAAGTGGAGCGTTTCCAAATTCTACACTGTCTGTCTGACCATTAATTTACATTATCAGCAGAGTACAAAGTTACTTTAATACCGGCCTGTTATTTGTGTAATAATACGTATATATAATTGACCTACATCTGAAAATATCTTATTCCAGGGACCCCGCAGAAGCAAAGGTATACGAGTTAAAAACGTTTGATATATATATATTCAAAGATTTGCAAAAAAGGTTCACGATTTTTCTTTTTAAATAATGGTTAAAAGGGACACTTTAAATATATGTTAATGACGTTTAGAAGATTTAGAACACTTTCCTGGGAGTCTTTATGCGTGTAATATGTGGGTTTTATATATTTTAGATTTTAGCAGTGAGCCCAGTGTCTCTGATGTCATCAACACTGGGCTCACTTCCTTCCTGGACTACAATTCCCATAATGCTTTTGTGCACTGCTCCTCCTTGTGGATAGGGGGGGGGGGGGGGCTGTCTTACTGAGACAACATGTAGTCCAAGGACTATTTAAAGAGGACGGGAAGCGAAGACCGTACGGTGGACTCCATGTTGCTCCCTGGAAGGAAAGAAACATGTGCAGTTGAACTTGAGACCAGGAAGATGTACATGACAAATCATAGATATGGCACAAATGGCCCAGCGGATGGCGTGATGCCTGTACATATATCACTTCCGACCAACATTACTCTCTGAGTGATGATCCATGCTGGGACTTACTTATCCACTTGCTGTTAAAATGTTAATATAAAAGGCAAAATACAATGACGTGACATGATATACAAACATCTCTCATCTCTTTCAGTGGCATCACGCCATGCAACTTCCTGGTCTCAACTGCGCATGTTTCTTTCCTTTCAGGGAGCAACATGGAGTCCACCGTACGGTCTTCGCTTCTCGTCCTCTTTAAATAGTCCTTGATGTAGTCCAGGAAGTAAGTGAGCCCAGTGTCCATGACATCAGAGACACTGGGCTCACTGCTAAAATCTAAAATATCTAAAACCACATAATTACACACACAAAGACCCCCAGGAAAGTGTTCTAAATCTTCTAAACGATACAAAAAGGGTGTAGTGTCTCTATTTAATGTGGTTATAAACATTAAAGTGACACAGATTTGTTCCAGGTCTTAATGGCATGTATATGTGTGTGGACACTAGTCTCATTGAAGCACGGAGATTGGTTTGCTTGGTTAACAAACACTTATTGAAGACACCCTGAGCCTTACACAGTGTACCACTATGATCGCCCGCACGCACGCAGCCACGCACGCGCACACACACACACACACACACACAGTGGTGGAAAGTAAGTACATTTACTTAAGTACTGTACTAAAGTACAATTTTGAGGTATTTGTACTTTTAATTCACATCAATTATATGAAAACTTTAGTTACTTTGTAGATTTTGATTACTATTACAAAACACACTAACCACTTCAGCACTATATAGATTTTTTCCCCCTAAAATAGCCGATCTACAAGCTGCGACGCATTGTGAGCTTGTAGATCGGCTATTTTCCAAACATTTTGTATACATTTTTAACTTGTGGAAGGGGACATTCTGCACAATGAGTACTTTTACTTTTGGTACTTTAAGTACATACTGATGGCAATACTTTTTGCACTTTTACATTTTGAATACGGGACTTCTACTTCAATACTATACATTGACAGTACTTTTACTTAAGTACAACTTTTTCCACCACTGCACACGACACAAAAAAGGTTCAATATTTGACACCCCCCCCCCGTCGTGGTGGGGACCGTGTGGTTCTAACAAAGTGAATAAATAAATAACAAAGGCCATAATTTAAAAGAAATTACCTAGTTTCATGCATGCACGATGATGTGAAATGCATATGTTTCCTCAGTATATGGGGGAACCTTTGTTTGTGTGTTTAATTGTTTCTTATGGAACCTTTTTCCAGTTACATATAGAACCTTTCTTTGAGTTTCAAGTGTGTGTACCTTTAAGAGCCACAAAGGCCAAAGGTCGAGAGTAGTCCATTATACTGTACTGTGTGTGTGTGTGTGTGTGTGTGTGTGTGTGTGTGTGTGTGTGTGTGTGTGTGCGTGCGTGTGCAGTGCGTGTGTGCGTGTGTGTGTGTGTGTGTGTGCGTGCGTGCGTGCGTGCATGGCCCCGAGTCGTTCCCTATCTATAATGGTGCGTTCACACAAGGCATTATGCAAAGAGGCAGTGGCAGTGGCTCAGGGGTAGAGTGACCGGATGGCAACTGTGAGGTTCCCCAGTTCGATCCCTGTGGGCTCCCCCCAGAGTTTAGTGTCGAAGTGTCCTTGAGCAAGACTCTGAACCCCCTAATTGCTCCCGATGTGCAGGTTGGTGCCCTGCATGGTTTCCTGTGAATGTAATGCACAATCTCTGTAAAGCGCCTTGGATAAAGGTGCTGTATAAATGTACCAGAGATGCAAAGATCACAGCATATTTGCCGCTTGGTAAAAATCTGTTGCTCACACGGTCGCTGACGGCGTCAAGCCTGTGCGTCCGTATAGTGAGGCGTGTCGGAGGCGCGCTGGCCGGTGGGGGGGGGGGGGATTGATTTAGAGAAAAACAACAACAATCCAGCAGGACTAGAAGAAGCAGAAGAAATTGGTTCGACTCCGGATCCCGACGGCCTTTACGGCATGTCACCCCCCCATCTCTCTCCCCATTTCCTGTGAGCCTATACTGTCTATCCCCCCATAAAAAATATAATAAAAATAAAGGCGAAAGCCACAAAAACAAAAACATTTAAAAAGGCGTCAAGAATGACACCCTAACTGCTGTGTCATTGCAGCTATACAGTTGTAGCTTTGCATCTGGAAGTTGAACCCACATGCAGCTCAGCTTCAATTCGTATCTTTGTAGCTTTGCATCTGGAAGTTGAACCCGCATGCAGCTCAGCTTCAATTCGTATCTTTGTAGCTTTTAGAGTCTTTTACAGCAGCTATACAAACGTCGGATTCGCGGGTATACAGGCTTTAGTTCGGACATACTATTGGTCTGCGAGTGCATCCCGGATTTTTGTTTCATAGCTTCACGGCGCTGGCTTCCATTGACAATGAATGGTAGACCGTGTCTTTGCATCTGCCCCGTGTGAACGCACCATAACGCCCCACACACACACACACACACACACACACACACACACACACACACACACACACACACACACACACACACACACACACACACACACACACAGGAAGTTTGGCAGGAAGGAAGACGGGTCAGTTGGCTGTGATGATGATGTGGAAGCTGTTTGGAATACAGGAGCCTTCCTCCTCTCCTGTCAGCTTATTCTGGGGGGGGGGGGGGGGGGCATCGTTGATGAAACAATGGAAGATGAATTACTCGTCTCTATATACTCTTTAAATATTATGTTCAATGTACAGTCATGTACAGTCATGATCCAAAAAAAAGAAATACCCAGTAGTTCAATTATATTATTGTAAACAAAACTCCATGTCCCAGCATCCCCGGCCGGCCGTGATGTCACTGTGTAGCAGTGATGTCACTGGTTGGTTCAGAGCCAGATGGGTTTAGGTTACGTTGTTGTTTCCATGTAGTCCAATAAAGCACACGAACAGTACCATGTGTCCACACAATCTACACAGCACACACGCACGGCACGCATGCACGCACGCACGCACGAACATACGCCACTGGCGGGGGGGAAATCACTTTGGTTGGACGAGAGCATCTGCTATAGCTGGAGGAGGAGCATATTTCAGTGGGATTTACTGTTCGTATTTGGCAGCTTTTTGACGCAGCAGTCTTAACAGCAATTATTATTACCAGCCGGTGACTTCGGCCGGTCGTCCCTTTGGGGAGGGGTGTGTGTGCGTGTGCGTGTGCGTGTGTGTGTGTGTGTGTGTGTGTGTGTGTGTGTGTGTGTGTGTGTGTGTGTGTGTGTGTGCGTGCGTGTGCGCGTGCGTGTGTGTCTGTGCGTGTGCGTGGGCGTGTGTGTGTGTGTGTGTGTGTGTGTGTGTGTGTGTGTGAGAGAGAGAGAGAGAGAGAGATTCTGCCTGGCTGCACCAGCAGTGATGCAGTTCCCAGATTCGGACAGCAGGTGGCACCAAGGGACATGGATCTTCACAAGCAAACTCTCCCCCCCAAACAACCATAGACTGCATAGAGGCTTATAATAATAATTACTGTATGCTTCAGACCCGGAAAGATCAACCAATGCGGCCCAAGGTTATAGTTACAGCCCTGAACCAGCCAAGCAAAAGGTGCAGGTCATCCATGTCTTTGCCAAATCTAAACTATAGTGCCTTTTGTTTGGGGTGGGGGCTGGAAGTTTAGCTGCCCTCTTTTGTGCCTGATTGGTCCTATGGGTGGAGGACCAATCTCAGCATGGGACGAGTCAGTGCACCGGGCAGCAGCAGAGAGGAGAGGGGAGTAGGAACAGGGGGGGGGGGGGGTCAGTGCACCGGGCAGCAGCAGAGAGGAGAGGGGAGTAGGAACAGGGGGGGGGGGAGTCAGTGCACCGGGCAGCAGCAGAGAGGAGAGGGGAGTAGGAACAGGGGGGGGGGGGGTCAGTGCACCGGGCAGCAGCAGAGAGGAGAGGGGAGTAGGAACAGGGGGGGGGGGAGTCAGTGCACCGGGCAGCAGCAGAGAGGAGAGGGGAGTAGGAACAGGGGGGGGGGAGTCAGTGCACCGGGCAGCAGCAGAGAGGAGAGGGGAGTAGGAACAGGGGGGGGGGGGAGGTAGAGCGGGTCGTCCGTCTCCGTCCTCACATGTCAAAAGTGCCTCCTTGGCCTCGTCGGGGCCTCCACTGAGTCGGTGGGCGGTGCTATAGCGTGTGAGTGAACGAACGAAGGAACGAAAACATCGTTCGGAGCGCTTTGAGTACGTTAGGGAAAGCGCTGTAAAAAAACGCAATTTGTCATTAGATTAGGTGGGGGGGGGAGGTAAGGGGGGGGGGGTTAATAAATATGGCTCCGTCCATGGAGTTGAGTTGAGTGGGCGGGGTCCGGGACGGCGGTTGTGGAGGGGGGGGTGTTGGGGGGGGGTCTAGCTGGCCTCCTCGATGAGGCGCGCCAGCGTGTCCCGCAGTTCCGTCAGCTCAAAGATCTTGCCGTCCAGCATCTCCAGCAGCGTCCGCAGGCTCTTCCGGAAGCTCTCCTGCTCCTCCTGGTTCTCCTCCAGGCGCTGCTCCGCGCCCGTCAGCTGCTCCTCCAACACGCGGCCCCGCAGCTCCGTCTCCTGGAGGGAGGGGGAGAGCAATAGTATGACATACGTGGCCGGTTATACTGTAACCCATTTAGACCTGAGGACGATTCTAAATATAATGACAGTTTTCTGGAAAATCCTAGGTTTTTATGCCAGTATATGCCAATAATATTGGCATATACTGAACATTGAACACATTTGAACATTGTGTGAAAGAGATAATGTGTCCTGAGAGACTACAGAGATAATGTGTCCTGAGAGATGACAGAGATAATGTGTCCTGAGAGACGACAGAGATAATGTGTCCTGAGAGACGACAGAGATAATGTGTCCTGAGGGACGACAGAGATAATGTGTCCTGAGAGACTACAGAGATAATGTGTCCTGAGAGACTACAGAGATATTGTGTCCTGAGGGACGACAGAGATAATGTGTCCTGAGAGACGACAGCGCTCTGGATCTCACCTCCAATTTCTGGCTCAGTGAGTCTTTCTGGTCCATCAAGTCGTTCATGTTTTCCAGTTCCTCTTTCAACCTCTCCATTTCCTGCAGGACGCAAACCACAAATGTATTACTGCATGTATTAAGACACTTTTACACTTCAGTGTTTGGTATGGGTATAAGGCACACGACACTCACAGCCTTGTGGTTAGAGTGTCCGGCCCTGAGACATGCAGGGAGGTCGGGGGTTCGATCCCCGGCCGGGTCATACCAAAGGCTGTGAAAAATGGGACCCAACTGCAGTGCCTCTCTGCTTAGCACTCAGCATCAAGGGTTGAATTCCCTGCGACATACTAGCGTCATGTCCAGGGGGTGTACTTGTACATCAAGCTGCCTCACGCTACAGCCGACGTGCAGGTCGGCGGCAAAAGAAACTGATTGGCTGTCCTGCATGTCTATCACTATCACTGTGTGCCTATTGGCTGTCCTGCAACCCTTTTTTTCACTATTTGAAGATCTGGATCACCTACACTCAAAGCTGTGCATAGTCAGGAGGGGCTAGTACCCCTCCAAAACAAACAGTACTGGGTTTTGGTGATGCTCTATAATGTCTGAATCAACTTTGTTTGTGATTGTTCACGTACTAAAAGAGTGACTTTGAGAGCTGTTTCACCATACGTAAGTCAGCAGAGAGCATATTTTGAGCGTAAATGATCAATTTCTATTCACATGAGCAATTATTTTTGTCCACATTTGGGGTTACATCATGGGAAGGTAACTACAGTATACAATAGTATCCAACAAATATATATTCATATACCACTGACCAAGTGGCTCTTATTTTGAAGAGGAAGAGGAAGTCCATTTCGGTTGTAACCAAGCTGCCATGACAAGTTGTTATGATGATGTGAACAAGAACCAACGTGGATTAAACACCAGCTTTTAGCTCAAGTGCATTATATTTACGACATGAAAACCACGCATGACTTAAACAATGTACACACTTTGGAAATTGGAAGTATGTTAAACATGGAACGAACCTCCACACGGCATTAGGTGAGTAGTTAATTTCATCTGTCTCATGGTGGCTAAAGTGACATTACTCCAGTAACATCTCCAGGTGCACCATACCATGGACCATATGTAGCCGCAATTTGCAACTCTAGATTTTTTAAATAATGGGATGAATCTAGAGTTGCAATACCCTCCATTGACTCCCTACTCATCCAAAATGCATTTGCGATCTGCTTGGATTAAACTCACCAACATTGCAGCTCTAGGCCAAGCTTGAATTATCCTCTTTCAATCTGCCGAGCTTATGTTTCATAAAAATACACCGTAGACATGCTATGAGCGACTTTCTGTCAAGACATATTCTCTGCAGGTGATTATTTTTCTAAGTGTTGGAGTTTGGAAGCACTCATTTTTATTAACGGGTCGTGCTGCTGCCTCATGCATTATGTGCAAAATGCGGAACAGATAGCACGCAGGGCCGTTCCATGACTTACGACGAGCGCTTCCAAACTCCAACACTTGCACAGAATTTCTGTCCTTGCAGGTGATTCTTTTTTCAAGTGTTGCAGTTTGGAAGTGCTCGTTAGATATCACTCAACTGCCCTGTGTACCACCTGTTTTGAGCTGGTGCTTTGGCATGGCGGGTCAGATCAACATATGGAATGAATTATGTACTGGACATATATGGAGCGTGACTTGAGTGTACAGGGTTTGATGAGGTCCGATCAACATATGGAATGCAGAACAGGTCAGCTCCATATATGGAGGGTTTGAGGTCAGATGTAGAGTTGCCGCCTCCATATACAGTATGCAGATCTAGGTGCCAGTCTTCTCCATGTAATGTAATATGGTTATCCAGGATTAGACGAGGTCAGTGTTGTGATCTTCATATATGGAGATGGCCATATATATGGTGGCGTGACGTGTCACGAGGCATGATGTCATGAGGCGTGACCATATATGGAGGTGTGATGTCATGAGGCGTGACCATATATGGAGGTGTGATGTCACGAGGCGTGACTATATATGGAGCATCATAACTCCAAGCGTTATTTTGTATAGTGAAACTGAGGCACAATGCACACACACACACACACACACACACACACACACACGCACGCACCTCCTCTCTGACTCTGAGTGTAGATTCCAGTTCCTCGATGGTTTGGTTGAGTTCAGTCTTCTGGGATTTGATCACAGGACTCTGGTTGCTCTGACATTCCAGTTCGGTCACCTGTAGGAACACAAGCATCAATAGTATACAGGCCGGATTTGTCTTATCGTATCTTGTTTTCTTGTATCTCTTATCTTTTCTTCTCTTATTTTTAGTCCTTTATTTTATTAGACTCTCCCCAGGTGGAAATATAGTGGCCCTCTGGAGTAAGTGTGGAAATATAGCCATATATCTGCGCAGCACCCCGAGCTGCTATTTTGAAAGAAATCCCGGCACTGATTGTGTTAATGTAATTTACAACAATCTCTGCAGATGTATAGGCCTACTGAGGTGTCCTTATATGACCAACCATTGTGTTATCATTATGCATGAGTCCCTCAACTGGTTAACACTTAAATCTAGACGGCCCATTCACTGGCTGCTATTTATCTTGAAATGCATTTGCTTTAACTACCCTGAATATCTAAAACAATATGTGACTAATTTTGACTGAGGGACTGCCATTGGATTTATTTTAATTAAACAGCGAGTTGAGAAAACAGGCTTGAAAGGTTCACTTCAAAATCACATTTAGATTTTAGTTTTAGTCCTAGTCTCTTGAATAGTTTTCATTTAGTTTGTCACATTTTAGTCACCTGGAATGTTTTAGTGTTAGTCTAGTTTTAGTCGACTAAATATCATAAATCTACAGTTGATTTAGTCGACGAAAAAATATTTTTTCAGGACTTGATGCCGTCGTAATTACTGTTTTTTACACTTGCTCAAAATAGCCGATCTACTAGCTCACAACGCATCGCAGGCTATTTTCAGCATGATGCAATCAATTGTAAAATGACTTATACTGGATCTCTTGTCCACTAGTCCCTTCCTAACATTTAACTATTCTTGCTTGCCTGCAAGAAAGATGTATTTGGCGCTGCACTGTGGCGACATGGACTAGGGCTACGCTTGATGTGGGCCCTTTGTCTAAGACACATTTCTTCCTCGGGAGACTAATAAAGTATATCTCTCTATCTCTATTTTAGTCTAGTTTTTATTTGTTGACGAAATGGTCAGTAGTTTTAGTCATCATAGCTTAGTTTTCATTTAGTTTTAACTTAGTTTTCGCCAGTGGGATAAAGATTATAGAAAAAAGAAGAAAATAAGACTCCTAATGCATTGAAGGAAGCATGAGGTCAGTCCGTTGCTCTCCCCGGGTTGGCACTGGCAGGGTGAGTTTAGCGCCCAGGATTACATTCAATAATTGACACTGCAGGGTGTGACAAAATGTGTGGGTTAAAATGGAAGAAAAACAGATTGTGCATGTTTCCCGCTCACCCGTTTGTGTAGTCTCTCGGCCTCCTCCTGGTAGGCTGCCAGCTGTTGCTTCCACTGTTTGACGTTAGCCGTGGACTCTAGCAGCGCCGCCGTTAGCTTAGCATTGTTCCCCTTCAGCGCCTCCAGCTCTGCCTCCCAGTGCTTGGTCATGGTGGGACTGGAACGCACGCACACATGTACACACGCACGTACATACACACGGACACACACGCACACACGGACACACACGGAAATGTTGTTTCTCATTATGGATGAATGTGCACATGTCAAGTGTGTGTGTGTGTGTGTGTGTGTGTGTGTGTGTGTGTGTGTGTGTGTGTGTGTGTGTGTGTGTGTGTGTGTGTGTGTGTGTGTGTGTGTGTGTGTGTGTGTGTGTGTGCGTGCGTGCGTGCGTGCGCGCGCGCGCGCGCGCGCTCGCGTGCGTGCGTGCGTGCGTGCGTGCGTGCGTGCGTGCGTGCGTGCGTGCGTGCGTGCGTGCGTGCGTGCGTGCGTGCGTGCGTGCGTGCGTGCGCGTGTGTGCGCGCGCTTGTGTCTGTCTGTCAGCCCAGCCGACACATAAATGTTTCAGGGCCTAAATGTAATGTCTAAATGTATGCTTCCACATCTTCTGCGCTCCCTGGGTGGTGTGCGTGCGCAAGCATGCATGTTAAAAAAAAAACGTACAAAAATGATTTGTGCATTTCAAAATGGTGTACATTGATGACAATAATATAGCATTCTAGCTGATTTTGAGGCCTACAAAAACGGGATTTTTTCTGCCCTCACTTTCATCTTCAATATGTATACTTGTGCTCAAAGTCAAATCAAATCAACGCTATATCGGGTGATCATCAGTTCACACAAACCCGGAAAGCCGTGGGCATGTAGGAGGGCCTAGCGCCCCTCAAAAACCACCCCGGCCGGCCTCTTGTCTGTTGTAGACGGAGGGACGTGCACACATATAGACATCAAAGGACAAAGGGGGCTTCAGCCCCTGCCCTTTTACCTGTCTGTAAAACAACTGCCCTTTCCAGACCACTCCTTTCCATGCCATGCCGGAAGGCGCAGCATTCAGGAGAATTCATTTTTTTCCCCCAAAGTCTCCTGAACTTGGAACACAGCATTTTGTTTAGAAATCCAGGTCGTATACACCGCATCTCCACTATAGCTAAAGAGTGCTGGGTTGCGCTCCGAAAATAGCTGATCTTTAAGCTCTCAACTTTCGCTATTTTTGTCCAAAAGTGCCATCTTAACGGGATGTCAGCCCCTGTCCCTCTAACACTCTGCACGTCCCTGCATTGAGGCGACATCCCAAAGCCGTGCTTTGGACGCGCTGTGATTGGACACCAAATCTTATAGGTGTCCCAAATCAGGAAAATGCGGAAGTAGAGCGTTCTTTCCGAGTGCTTCAAAATGCTACTGAGCAACTTCCATTGAAATGAATAGCTGTCACTCCTGGTCCCACTCTCTAGCTCTTATACTGTATAACTCTATGGAAATAACACACTGCTGAATATACAACCAAGCCGGTAATACAAATTTTAATGCTTACTCATTTCTTGCTAATGACCGCTCGGCGCTCGGTTCAAACTAATCAAAGGCTCGGAGCAGCTGCTGCTCATATCAATCAGTATCCAACATGACGGCCTCGTAAACAAACACGCTGTGTCGTTTACAACTAAACGTTGCTCTCAAGAATGTTTTTTTTTTAAACATTTGAAGCGAGAAATACAGTAAGCTATAGTGTTGCGCCCAGCACACTTTACAGAATAGAATACTTTCATTATTACCGTATAAGTAAACAAAATACTTTTGTCTCTTTACTTTGTCCCTTTTAGTACATTACAAATTAAATCTCTCATGATGACTAAAATGGATAGAGAACTCTCTTCGTGATCAAGCTGTTGCTTCAAGCCATGCTTTTGAGGTCCAAACCTGGCATATGCATCTACGTTGAGTGGCCCACATTTCATGTCAAGGACCCCCAAAGTTATATGCATTTGGCCGCGGACCACCCATCTAAAAATAAGGGACCCTGAGAAGCAAAGATTTTAGTTTTCCTTTTTTTTCCACACATTTTCACGATTTCTTTAAAAAATAGCAGATCTTCAAGCTCACAGTGCGGCACGAAGTGACGCGCACTGTGAGATTGTATATCTGCTATTTTTGAACAGCCAAAGTATAAAATAATCAATAATGGATAAAGTGGTTAAAATCTAAAATAAAACAGACCTCATTTTGGTGTTTTAAGCCTTCTGGATCGGAACCTCTTTTGGGGTTCTTGTTGCTATGTACAGTATATAGCAGCAAAATTATTTTTGTAATTATTTGAATAAAATCTTATCTTTCATAAAACTTAGGTCAGTATTTAGAAGGCGTTTTTAGAATCGGCCTCAGTCCGACTCCTAAATGAGTTACTATAAAGGGACATTAAAGTCTACATATACATTAGAATTAAAGGAAGAACAATTGAATTCACCACTTAATTTGATGCGTTACAAACACTATTTGAACTATTGTCTCTTGAGTAGCTAATTGCTAAGTTAAATGATACTACATCATTATTTAATAATTAACATAATGTTACACACACTAGTAGTCTCAAAGGAAGAACAATTTACCACTTTATTTCAAGGGCCACGAACGGACCTGATCAACTCACCACGCATCATAATAAATGAGGATTATAATACTGACACTATAGCTTGTTGTGTACAAAGGTGGAAAGCGTATTTACTGAGGTACTTCTACTCCACTATCCATCTCGGATCCAAATGTTGTACTTTTACCCCACTACATTTATTTTAAAACTTTAGCTACTCTGTAGATTTTGATTATTATCAAACCCACCCATCCATCCAACCATCCATCTACCCATCTATCCACCCACCCACCCATCCACCCACCCACCCATCCACCCATCCACCCACCCATCCATCCATCCACCCACCCACCCATCCAAGCTCACTTGTGAGCTTGTAGATCGGCTTGTACAATCGGCTATTGTATAGGCAAGTGTAAAATCAGCCATTACGACGGCATCAAGGCCTGTCGACTAAAATCAAGATTTAGTCGACTGAAACTAAACTAAACACTAAGACATTCCAGGTGACCAAAACTAAATGAAAACTATCCGAGAGACTTACTGTATATGACTAAAACTAAAAAAAATCTAAATTTGCTGTGAAAATCAACAGTGCCCTGCATAGTATTATGAAAGTACTTGTGGATGCGTGGACTCCCTCCCTCCACCTCACTGCATGCCCCCTTTGATGTTCCTCACTGCGGGAGAGTGGGAGACTGACGAGCTCTTACATAAACCCCACTCAGCCTGTCAGCGTGGAGAGAGACCTAAATGTTCTGGAGTGCAGAGCGCGCGCACGCCCACGCGTGGTGCGGTAACTCCTCCAAGCGACACGCACAACAGGACGCTCAAACACACTCACACACACACACACACACGTACAGTGCACACACTCACACATGTATGCACACACACACACACGTCACACACATACAGTACACACACGTACACGAACACACTCAGAAGAGATGCTTATAGCTCGCTCCAAGACAGACAGACAAAGGGTTTCCTCTGTATGGATACGACCTTGAAACAATGGCGGTGTTCTTGTTAGTGCTTCTCTGTGATGTTCACACCACGCATATACTTCCCACTCAGTCAGCAGAGAGAGAGAGAGAGAGAGAGAGGGATCACACATCTCACGCCCAACTCCCACCATGCATACATGCCTCCTTCTTCTTACAAAACCACTGTGTGTGTGTGTGTGTGTGTGTGTGTGTGTGTGTGTGTGTGTGTGTGTGTGTGTGTGTGTGTGTGTGTGTGTGTGTGTGTGTGTGTGTGTGTGTGTGTGTGTGTGTGTGTGTGTGTGTGCGTGCGTGACGCATAGGCAGGAGATGACATTTCATCCTACACACACACACACACACACACACATGCCGTTGTTGTACTACATCATCATGCATTGCACAGATGCTCTCATCAGGACACGCCGCTCGCTCTGCCACCAGCACACACACACACACACACACACACACACACACACACACACACACACACAGGATCCAGAGAGCAGTGTGGAAGGAGAGGAAAGTATAGAGACATGCTGCGTTCACGCGGGGCAGATACAAATATACAGCCTGTACCGTTTATACTTTCAATGGAAGCCGGCGACATATGGAGATATACAAAGATACATCCTCAGATAGCTGCTGCACAAGCTACAATTAACAGCTGCAAGAAAAGCTAACTTTCAGCTATAGAAAGATACAAATGCAAATACAACTGTGTATCTTTGTATATTTTTTGCATCTGCTCGTGTGAACGCAGCATACGTTGGGTTTGGGAGGGGGGGGGGTCTGTTTGCTGCTGGGGCGTACAACAGAGAGGGTATAATACGTCCACCCTTAATGCCGCCAAACAACAGATCTGAAGTCTGTTCAGACACGCAAGGGAGGGAGGGAGAGCTCAGAGAGGTAAGCTATAGCTGCGTCTGCTTGTGTCTGTTACTATTAACTTATACTTTAACTTTACTTTACTTATACTCACAGACCGTTGTTTTTGGCAGCAAATTTTGATTTTAGTTTAGTCTCTTCAATAGTTTAACATTTAGTTTTTGTCACATTTTAGTCACCTAGAATGCTTTAGTGTTATAGTCTATAGTTTTAGTCGACTAAATATCATAAGATTTTAGTCGACTAAATCTACAGTTGATTTAGTCGACTAAAATGTATTTTGGTGGGCGTTGATGCCGTCGTAATGGCAAATTTTACCCTTGCTGAAAATAGCCGATCTACAAGCCCACAACGTGTCACGTTGTGAGCTGGTAGATCTGCTATTTTCAGGATGCAAGTGTAAAATGACTCATACTGGATCTCTTCTCCACCAGTCCCTTCCTAACATTTTAGTCTAGCTTTTATTTGTTGACGAAATTCTCAGTATATTTAGTCTTAGTTTCCATTTAGTTTTCGTCAGTCAAAAAAGGTAGTCGACGGACATTTTTCGTCATAGTTTTAGTCGACGAAATCAACACTGCTCACAGAAGAGCTCTCGTTACGGCTGTGTTTACGTCTGTTTGATTAAACCAGTTTGTTTAAAACGTTGTTAGGTTACAGTGCTATAGAAAGTTTGTTTTAGTGTATATAATAAATACTGAGTCGTATACACTTGACATTTTGTAGAATGTTATGTTTTCTTCTGCTTTGTGTCACGGTACGCTCCTCTGCCCTTGGACTTTGTCTGTGTTTTGGGACTTATTACTTGTATTTGTGTTCTGTACCTTATTTTGTATTCTGTCACCTGCCTTGTCTCACCTCCCTGTATTAGTGTAACCCTAGCCACCTGTGTTCTGTTGTCTGTTAGCCTATCCCAGTGTTGATTGTGTGTTTCAGTTCACCTGTGTGTAGTTAGTCTTGTCTATATATATGCCCCATGTGTTTTCAGTTCCTTGTCTGTTCGTTGTCGCATATGATGTGGTCAGTACCGTGTGTGTATTCTTTGTCCTATAGTAAGTCGTAGTTATTTCCAAGTTTATTGTTCCTAATGATTTCTTTGAGATTAAAACCTCTTGAACATTCACTTCTCTGCCTGGTCTGGTCGTTTTGCATTTGAGTCCTATACCTCCGTGTCCACACCGTGACACTTTGTCCCCAAAATGATTAATGACCAATTAAGAACGTATCAATTATGAATAATAATTCTACAGTGTGGATGTGCTATAGGGCAAAATTACCACAACCTTTTTTCACTCTTGTTTCAAAACCTTTCCAGGAATGTCATGACCGTTGGAATCCTGCCACATGTTGCTATAAACAGTGGTTCCCAAAGTGGGTTCCGAGGACCCCCAGGGGTCCTTGAGGGAGTTCCAGGGGGTCCCCAGCTAAATGATAGTTTGGAACCGAATGGACCCTTGTGGCTTGTGGGACTTTTTTTTTAAACATTTCGGGAAAAAAAGAACTAAAAGGCATTTGTAGAATCTTAAAGGTGTAGTGAAACGGAAATGGTGGGCATTTTATGTTGAAGTTTCTGAACCAATCAGAGAATCGCATCCCTCCAGGCTTTGGGGTTTTACGTCCGTGACTTCCTCTGACGTTTGTAAACAAAATGACAGAGAGACGAGGGGCAAAGCCAGGGGATTATTTCTAACCTATACACAACATATATAAAAAAGATTAGCGTGATGATTAAGTTTAAAACGAGTAATATACACTGTCTGGATGTCATCTTGAATGAGATTAAAAACTGAATTGTTCTTTAATCAAAACCAGCTGTGTTGGAGGAGAACGAAGCTATGGGAATCAAACTGGTGAGCTTCATTTTTATTGGCTTTTATTGATTATTATCCATACAAACATATTTGTATCGAAACAAAAAAAATAGAATTTGCCCATTTGTTTTGGCCCATATGATGACCACGGATATGGTCTAAAACTGTGAAAAACGTATTTTTTATTTCACTACGCCTTTAACGGGATATTGTCGGGAGTTGTCTCTCGTCATTTCACACTTTGTTGCATTGCATCAGAGTGAATACCAGAGAGAGCATGTATATTGTATACTATCCATGGGTAATTTAATTTATGCATGTATGTAAATGCATAATGTATGAAGTGTAATCCGTTCTAATCACCACATGCTGAGTGCCAACAGGTGCTGCAGGTAATCCTTCCATGACACACGCACGCACGCACGCACGCACGCATGCACGCACACAGGAATCATGCAGCGTGGGACCGTTGTCATAGCAACAGCAAAGGAACACGTTAGGGTGTGTGGAACGGTGACCTATGACCTGTGACAGCGGTTCACAACCTTGTCCTGGATCAGGGCCCACTTGTATACCAGATTCTACAAATGTCTTCTAAATCATGACAGTTTTCAGAAAAACTTATGTTTCTATATAAGTTGTTCTCAAACTATTTCATGTCAAGGACCCCCAGAATTATATCTATTTGGCCGCCGACCCCCATCTGAAAATATGTTGTTCCAGGGACGCCCCCAGAAGCAAAGATTTGAGTTAAAAACGTCTCTGAAGGAATAAATATTATGTGTATTAAATATACACTTTTGAAAACTTGTGAAATCTGCACTCAAGCAATTTGTTTAATTATTGACTGTTACTTTGTAAAAGAGTATTTCATTGCACTATGGATACTTTTATGTGAAAACATGCAAGTATTTTATTTCCACCACACGCTCGCCTCGAATCACACCGTCATCCATGTACTGTATGTCACTCTGCCTCCCTCTTCTCTCTCTCTCTCTGTCTGTCTGTCTGCTTTCTATCTACCCACACATGTGCGTTACGTTACGTATGCCCAGTGCCACACACACACACACACACACACACACACACACACACACACACACACACACGGCACGACGCTGACGAGGGATCTCCACTATGATAGAGACGGAAGGAAAAGGACAGAAGACCCAACGCAGAACGCCCGCTGCATGTCCGTCCTCTCTTTTCCTTTCCTCTCATTTCTTTATACCGTCAAAATAAATAAAACAACAGAGAAAGTAGTACTGCAGCCTTTTTTTTATTTACTTAAGTTATTATTATTATTATTATTATTCAGTATGAAAATCAACTCGGTAGAGCATAATGTAATGTTGTACCATTACGCCATCTCTCAGAGACGGTGCCGTGCGGTGCGGTGCGGTGCTGTGCGTGCGTGTTTACGGTGCGGTGCGGTGCGGTGCGGTGCGTGCGTGTGTACGTGCGTGCGTGTGTCGGAGACAGCTCACTGCAGTCAGTGGGAGGCATAAAGGCAGCTTCAGCGTATATGACATGAATGGCTACACCTTCAAATGTTAAATGTTTCATGACATTAAATAGAGAGAGAGAGAGAGAGAGAGAGAGAGCATCCGAGTTGTCTACACCAGTGGTTCCCAAACTTTGTCATGTCAAGGACCCCCAAATTAACACTTATTTTCCCGCGGACCCCCATTTGAAAAGATGTGCCAAGGACCTCCCATAAGAGAAGAGATTTGTATGGTTCTAGCAGTGATTTTCAACCATTTTCATTTCAAGGGCCCCCAGTTTGACATGCGTAATATATAGGCTACGGACAAACCTCAATTTAATGGGATTTCTATCTCTGGGACCCAACTTATATTGTAAAATCAAAGTTAATTTAACTCTGAGAGTGTACAAATGGAACCAAATGGACCCATTATTTGGTTCCATTTGTACACTCTCAGAGTTACAGACCCATAAGGGTCCATTTGGTCCAAAACTATCATTTAGATGGGGACCCCCTGGAACTCCCTCAAGGACCCCACTTTGGGAACCCGTGGTCTAGTCTACACAGTATCTCCCACCACCAGCATCATCATCATCTGCATCTAATTGGGGGGGAAACTGTGGCAGTGAGCGGCGTTTAGAACGCCCCCACGCTGCTCAGAGAGTATATCCTCCAGCTCAGAGTGGCCTCCCGCTAACCAGAGCCATAGAGAAAGACAAAGTTACGACAAATCCGTTCACTCCATGGGGCCGGTCCGATGGCGGCTCTTCTACATAGACTTCTATTGAGAATATGGGGACAACAAAATAGGGACCGGAAGTAGGCAAAAATGCATTGGACCCGAGCAACAGCCCAGCTTTAATGATCTTAAATCCCTTTATTTTAGATTGTTTTGTAGTAATAGTACAACATAAACATTACAGAGACTTTAGTTGTTACTGTACAGTACTTTAAAACAGTTGGCATGTTGCACACATGCCTAAACTTGCTCTTATTTGCGCCGCCCCCGTTGAATACAATGTATTTCCAACTCCAGCTTGTCCCTCTCCGGGCTGCATAAACAGCGCCTCGTGCTCTCGGTTTCTGCCCCCTCAATGTCGTAACTCTTCTATTAGATGGCTCTGCCGCTAACCAGCACCAAATGCCACAGAGAGAGCCGACCCCCTCAGCGCTCCCACGCTCCCTCGCTGCATTAATTGACACATCAGCAGCCTGCTAGTGGGAGTTCTCTGACAGCAGAGAGATATTGTGGATAATATATTAGGCATGTAAAGGTATATAATACCGTATTATACCGTGGCAAAAACAGCCAAGGTATTGATACCGTAGGTATTTTACTCTCAAGAGTAAAATTATTGTTAAGTGCCTTGCAATCGTGAAGCGAGGAACGCAGGTGTTGTTGCCTGGATCAGCGACAGGTCTACTCCAGGTCTGGTGCAACAACGCAAGCGTTTGCTTGTTATCTCTCCTATACCAACATCAATACCAAATAAGATTGTTTAGTTTTGGGTCTGAGTGGCTAAAATGTAACCTCGAATGCAGAATAAACAATGGGCCTTGATGTGAAAAGGGTTGAACACCACGGATTTAGGTGACTAAAATCTTATGATATAATATAGTCACCTAAGACTATAGACTAAAACAAAAACATTTCAGATGTACAGTCAATGGAACAGAGCCTTGGTCCCACCACCATAATCAGAATAGGGTCGACAACGTGCATGGTGTCTGGTTGCTACGTAGGCCCCTATAGCTCACCAGAGCTCCACTTGCTCCACACGTCCACAGACTATTTATTCATAATCATAAGTAGTATATACTGCCAAGGTTCTAGGCTTATTATCCCGCCCTCAATATCTTCACATAATTGTACAGTTAATTAGGACTTAGTCGTCAAACAACGACACGCACCTGCCACCTATGGTAACATCATTCTACAGGCCACAGGCTTCCCCCCCCCCCTCCCCTCATTGGTAATGGTATAACACCTATAGTAGAAAGGGCCCGAAAATAGGAAGAGTGTTTCTGGGTGCATAACATGATCCTATTGGTCAAATCCTATGTTTCTGGGTGCATAACATGAGCCTATTGGTCAAATCCTATGTTTCTGGGTGCATAACATGAGCCTATTGGTCAAATCCTATGTTTCTGGGTGCATAACATGAGCCTATTGGTCAAATCCTATGTTTCTGGGTGCATAACATGATCCTATTGGTCAAATCCTATGTTATTTGAATTGATGCGGAAATCGCAAAAACGACGTGATTGATTGATTGATTGACATCTTTAATTAGTAAGAAGTGTTGGAAGGTTCTACTGTTATATGTTGTTGTTCACACAAAGTTAGAATAAACTTCACTGTCCGTATAATATATACTTCATTTGTGTGTGTGTGTGTGTGTGTGTGTGTGTGTGTGTGTGTGTGTGTGTGTGTGTGTGTGTGTGTGTGTGTGTGTGTGTGTGTGTGTGTGTGTGTGTGTGTGTGTGTGTGTGTGTGTAGGTGGCATCCATGTGGGTTTCTGCAGTGAGTTCATGTTGGGGTGTCAGTGACTCATGCACAGCCTCTCTCTCTCCCCCTCTTCATCTCTCCCCTCTCTCTCTCTCTCTCTCTCTCTCTCTCTCTCTCTCTCTCTCTCTCCACCTCCCACTATGCCTCCAGTATCTTATATAAGTGTTACATAAACGCTGAATCAACCTTTAGGGCTAACGAGCCAACACAACACCTCGCCAGGAGTAGCCTTTTGGGCTAACGAGCCTCCAAACACCTCACCAGGAGTGTTAGCCTTTTGGGCTAACGAGCCTCCAAACACCTCACCAGGAGTGTTAGCCTTTTGGGCTAACGAGCCTCCACAACTTATGATATTATGTTTCATTCAAATGCACTTTCCCCTTACTACACCAAAAAAAGAACAATAAGAAAAAAATATCACACTCGTGTGATCATTGGTTATCATCATACATCATCACATTCTGGCCAATCACAATTGGCGGTTACAATTTTCTGCCCTCACTTTTTATCGTCAATAATAATGTAACTTTGCTCAGCCAATCAAATGGGGGTGATCAGCCAATCGAATCATCGCTATGGGGTGATCAGCCAATCAAATCATCGCTATGGGGGGTGCTAAGCCAATCAAATCAGGGCATATAGGAGGCCCCTCAAAATAAAAAAAGCATAATTAAAAAACTAAGCGTTGCTTCAAAACCAAGGTGGGTACCGAACCAAAATGTGTGTTCACCATTACACCGCTAATGTGACAAGGTGTTGCATGCTGGGTAATGTAGTGTAGACCAGTGGTTCTCAAAGTGGCCCAGGGGTCCTTGATGGAGTACCAACTTTTACAATTAAACATTGGGTTCCCAGAGTAATACGTCACATAAAGCAAACATTCAGTAGCAAGCAAGATTAAATACACATGGGTTAAAAACAATAAAATAAAATAAAACTCATTCGTATTAGTGCACTGTAACACACCCCCCCCCCCCCCCCCCCCCCAAAAAAGAAAGAATTACACTCATGGCTGTCACATGACGTCAGGGGGGGCATGCTGAAAAAGGTGGGGGGTGGTGGGGGGACGGGGACAGGGGACGGGGGTCATGCTGGTTTTAATTAAAAAGCGAATGTCTTTTTTTTTAAACATTAAAAGTTCATATAGACTTCAAAACAAACCACACAGGCGCCCATGGTATTGTTAGACTTGGCAGCCGCATAATGACGTCACGTGGGGTGATGTTTATTTCAATCATTAAAAGTCCATAGATCTGGCTTCCACATGACGTCACGTCTAAAATGCTCTAAACAAACATTACAGAAAGCCATAGACTTGGCTGCCACATGAAGTCATTCTGAAAGCCAGAGGTTGGAGAGGGGGGGGGGGGCTATAGCGCCCCTCAAAAACACATGAAAAAACAAATATATATAATAATTATATATATATATATATATATATATATATATATATATATAGGTCCATCGGCAGCACAAAGAACCTTGCAAAAGTCTTTCATTTCCTGAGAAGCATCTGGCAGTTATAGATGTGCATCTGTTTTCGCTGGTCCTTAATGTCGACTGACAGTATTTATCAGCATGGATGGACGTCACAAACGTCATTCCAAAACCCTTCCAGGCTAAATCCTGTCTGTGTTTCTTTCTGGCGCCCATCGATCTGATGGATGGCCATCATTTACTATAATGTAGGTACACTCGTATAAAATAAGGATTTATGTACAACAACAACCAAAACAAAGGACGATAGACACATTTGGCCCCAACCTCCCTCAACGACACCGATAGCACACACACCTACATATAGGGGCCTTATTTTTCGCCAGTGCCTTACTCCTTATTTATACTTATGTGGTGACAGTGGTGAACACTGCACAGCTATGTATAAACCCGGACGGCTTGATCACATGCATGGACTCTATTCTAGGGGGAATCTCTTGATCTGCTGCTGAGAATAGCTGATCTACAGCTCACTATATATATATATGCGTCATGTTGCAGCATGTTGGACGCTTGCAGATCGGCTATTTTTGGTAGAGAGTTGGTGCACAGAGGAGTGAGAGAGCGAGAGAGAGGAGAGAGGATCTACAAGTTCATAGCGTGGCACCGAGATGGTAGAGATGTCTGCGCGCACCAGGCAACATCTCTATACGTGCTCCTCTGAGAACTATATCGCCTCAAAAACGTTATGTGCACCCCTGTCCATACAGAACCTCTTCCTTAAAGGGCCACTTCGCCCCTTTTACAACCAGATCTTATTTTCATGATGTTTGGGACTCGTGAGACAAGAAAGTGGAAAACAGGAAAGTGTTTCTTGTCTCCCAAACATCGTTAAAATAACATCTGGTTGCAAAAGGAGTGAAGTGTCCCTTTTAAGAGAGAAGAGTATTTTGCTAGCTGCTAGTGAGCAAGGCATTTATAAATGACTGTGTGGCAGACTGCGTTGAGAACCCTCTCTCTCTCTCTCTCTCTCTCTCTCTCTCTCTGCATGTTGTTGACCTGTAAGCAGGCTTTTAACTGTGTGGCGACACAAGCGGTTGTTATGAGTCAACCTCGGCACAGAGCAGATCGAGACAGAGTTGTGATGTTGGCAGAAGTCAGGATAAGGACAGCGTTAGTGAAAGCCTATCAGAATGAGATGACCCGACAGGCCTTAAACTGCCCCCTGGAAGAATGGGAAAAGAAAAGTGGGCATGAATCCAGTGTTCGACTTTTAACGAGCAGCAGCACATGAGATAATACATTTTGAGTGTGTGTGTGTGTGTGTGTGTGTGTGTGTGTGTGTGTGTGTGTGTGTGTGTGTGTGTGTGCGCGTGTGTGTGTGTGTGTGTGTGTGTGTGTGTGTGTGTGTGTGCGTGCGTGCGTGTGCGTGTGCACGTGTGCGGCTGCACGCGTGTGTGTTGCTTGATTTACTCCATAATTATGACTGTCTCACGTACCCAAATAGCAAGTCGAATAACGTGTCGCAGTGCTATGTGTTGTGAGATCAGCTATTATGTTACTGTACATAAAGCCTCATTTATAAACTACGCTATAAATAATTAAATAAACGTGTGTGTGTGTGTGTGTGTGTGTGTGTGTGTGTGTGTGTGTGTGTGCACGTGCGTGCGTGCGTGTGTGCAGACTTTGTTTTGACAGTGCTTTTCTCCAAAGCACTTTACGACGTACTTCACACATTCACACATTCACACACCGATGGCAGAGGAAACTATTGCAAGGCACCGACCTGCCACCCGCTTTGAATGTCATCAGCCGATAATCATCAGCAGGTTACTTCATTATCATTCGAATACCATGGAGCCGACTGCTTGCGCCACCCCTTACCCCTTATCCCTAAACTTATTTTAAACGATTTTTAAATAGTACAAATAGCCGATCTACAAGCCAACAACGTGTCAATGTAGATTGGCTAGTTGAACTATTTATACATGTTTTAAAATAGTAAAAAATGGCAAATAAGTTTAGGGTTAAGGGGTAAGGGGGGTGGCGCATGTATTCTCCACTGCGATTAGGAAACACGGAAGTGAAATTACTGCCGCTGAAGCGAAAACATTGTCAAACTGACCTACATGGCCGGTTAAGACCGATATGAGGTTAGGGGACTTACGGTACGTGGGCCGGTTAAGACTGAGGTTAGGGTTAGGGTTAGATGTTGGGTTAGGGTTAGTAATAGTCAGACGCCTCCGCATTTCTACTAGGATTGTCCCGATCCGATTACTTGATCGGAAGTCGCGGGGCCATCCACGGCATTTTCAAATGATCGGAATCGGATCGGGAGCATGTATATCATGATTAGACTGGATATTGTCTGTAATTTTTGATATTTTACTATTGTGATGTGGCGCGTGTATGTGCACGTACGCACGTGTGCGTGCGTGTGCATGTGCGTGTGTGTGTGTGTGTCTCACCTGTGTGTGAAGGCCAGGGCGTTTTGCGTGGGCTCCGGCCTCATGGTCTCAGAAGTGGGCGTGATGGTGATGATGTCACACATCTCGTCCGTGCCGTTGATGTTCTCCATGGTGGGCGGAGTCACGGGGGTCAGCGGCGACGACAGCTCCCCAGGAGACTCCTGTGTGTGGTCAAGGACCCAATTGACACTAATTAGCCCCGCGGACCCCCATGTGAAAAGATATGCCTGCAGGGACCCCCCCCCCCCCCCCCCATAAGAGGAGATTTTTACAGCTCTAACAGTGATTCTCAACCCGTTTCATTTCAAGGACCCCCAGTTTGACATGCATATTCGTCTATAGTCTATAGACCCCCATTTAATGGCATTTCTATCTCTGGGACCCCCAATTTATATTGTGTGAAATCAATGTTCTCTGAGAGTGTACAAATGGATCTAAATGGACCCGTTAGGGTCCAAATGGCCGGTGTAAAGTACATTTACTCAAGTACTGTATTTAAGTAGTCTCTCTGGTCTCAAATTTGTAATGACCTTTTCTTTCTTTTTTTTTATTCAGACAGCCAGCAATGGGTAAAACACTCCCCAAAAACATTTAGGCTCTCTGACACATCTAGGGGCATTCAAAGATTTTCCTAGAAGCTTTGTCATTGGTCGATTCGCCTGACTACTTCCTGATTGGTTAGTCATTCAGCAGTTTTTATTTTTATTTTCGACCAATGACAAAGCTTCTAGGAACATTTTTGAATGCAGATTGTGGCCCCTAGATGTGTCAAAGAGACTACATTTTTTTGGGAGCGTTTTACTCATTGCTGGCTAAAAAAAGGAAAAAAAGGTCATTAAAATCTTGACATATTATTGCTTCTAGCGACTTTAAGTAAAACATGGGAGTACCGCTGTGTTTCTACTTGTGTCTGCAGACGGCATTTCTCATCCTGGAGCCGCGAGCCTGCATGGAATTCCTGTTAGTCTCTGAAGATCTCAGATTCTAATAAAAAACGCAAGCTTCGAGAACGCTTTTTTCGAGGTTTTCATTCTTCAGTCCTTTCAGTCAGATTTTTACAGCTGCGGGTATAGTGACGGATCTCACTCGACCACTCCTCAAACAGAGCATCTATTTCATTATTTTCATTTTTGTGTGCACTATAGTAGCACGGCCATAAAATCTAGGATGTGCATTATGGACAGCAACATACTATAATTACAGTATGGCTGCAGTCACATTAATCCATTTAGTACCAACAAGGTCGACTAGTGGATTTACTAGTCGACTAGTTGCTTAATGCCCGCCTAGGTCCAGGTCCTATAGACCGTGCTCGCTGGGTTAGTTGTCGTCATCGTACCTGAGAAGGAGAAGTCGCCAGCTCCATCTTGTCTTGGCTCTTCTCCTTGGCCAGCCGAGCCGCCTCTTTGTACTCTAGAAACTTCTCTGCAAACTGAGACACAAACGAGACGGAGCAGGGTTGATTTAAACTGGACACAAACGAGACAGAGCAGGGTTGATTTAAAATGGACACAAACGAGACGGAGCAGGGTTGATTTAAACTGGACACAAACGAGACAGAGCAGGGTTGATTTAAACTGGACACAAACGAGACAGAGCAGGGTTGATTTAAACTGGACACAAACGAGACAGAGCAGGGTTGATTTAAACTGGACACAAACGAGACAGAGCAGGGTTGATTTAAACTGGACACAAACGAGACGGAGCAGGGTTGATTTAAACTGGACACAAACGAGACGGAGCACGGTTGATTTAAACTGGACACAAACGAGACAGAGCAGGGTTGATTTAAACTGGACACAAACGAGACGGAGCAGGGTTGATTTAAACTGGACACAAACGAGACAGAGCAGGGTTGATTTAAACTGGACACAAACGAGACAGAGCAGGGTTGATTTAAACTGGACACAAACGAGACGGAGCAGGGTTGATTTAAACTGGACACAAACGAGACAGAGCAGGGTTGATTTAAACTGGACACAAACGAGACGGAGCACGGTTGATTTAAACTGGACACAAACGAGACAGAGCAGGGTTGATTTAAACTGGACACAAACGAGACGGAGCACGGTTGATTTAAACTGGACACAAACGAGACAGAGCAGGGTTGATTTAAACTGGACACAAACGAGACAGAGCAGGGTTGATTTATCCGACTACAAGAAAGAAACTTCGTCGACTACCTTTTTTCACTGACGAAGACTAATTAGAAACTAAATGGAAAATGAAGCTATGATGACTAAAACTAGTGAAGAGTTAAGTCTTAAAAAGACAAAAAGAGTGGCAGCACACACTGATAGCCGATTATTTAATAGGATGCAGAGTAAGAACCAACGTTTCGGCAGTACAACTGCCTTCTTCAGGATATATACCCATATATACCCATTTCATTTAGACCTGCCTTTGACAGTTTTCTTGAAAAAAACGATATATGTTTCTGTATCAATGGTTCTCATTTTCAAGGACCCCCATAATTACATGTAATTGGCCGCCGACCATGACAATATGTTGTTCCACTTCCAGGGAGCCCCCCCCCCCCCCCCCCCCCCCGTTTGCTCTGAAAGAATATATACCGGTATTCAAAGATTTGTGCCACATTTTCACGATTTTTCAAAAATAGCTAAAGCATAACATAATGCCTAAAACACAAACAAATGCCTACCGGGTTCCGGTACAGATTGGGTTAAACTGCCTCAACCAAGGGCAGTTTCCAGGAAGTGCACCTGTATTTCTTTCTTAGTATTAGATTTTTGGTTTTCTCGCAATGTCCCGCCCCCATATTTGAATGCTGGGCCCTGGTTGGTTATAACCTGGTTCCAGACGAATCTGGTTGGCTCGTCACCATTTAGGCCGTGAAGTCCTCACACAATTGAGAGGGGCCAGACTTAATCATCACCTGATGAAGGCCGTTCACGGCCGAAACGTCGTGTTATATTTATGGTGTTTTGAATAAAAAACAAACACCTTGGAGCAAACCTGTGTGCGGACTCTCTTCTCTTCACTGTATGTACCTTATTAGTCCAGCACCAGACAGGAACTGGATGTGCGCTAGCCACCTACCTTTTTATGCCAGACTTAATCTGCCTGGGGTAATATGCATTGAGAGGGGCCAGACTTAATCTGCCTGGGGCAATATGCTTTGAGAGGGGCCAGACTTAATCTGCCTGGGGCAATATGCTTTGAGAGGGGCCAGACTTAATCTGCCCCCCATGGGTAAATATGCATTGAGAGGGGCCAGACTTAATCTGCCTGGATCAATATGCATTGAGAGGGGCCAGACTTAATCTGCCCCCTGGGGCAATATGCATTGCAAAGGCAGATGAAGGCTGGCTATGCGAAATTGCGAAGCTAACACAGCCACACAGCTTTAATCTGCTATGAGGTCAGATGTGTAACTCCAGTCATTGGAGGAACGTCGTGTCTGACTAAAGGTGATCTCAGGCTATTTCAGTGATGGCAGAGATACAGTATAGACCTCAGAGGACGGTGAACTCAGCACGCACACAGTATTTATACATGCTACTTCTGTGTAGAACCAGTTGGTTCCATGTAGAACCTAAAAGAAGTCTCCAGACTATGATGTATAAAGTTATTTTCAATCTGTCCTATTGGAGAGTGATACGTAGATTGCAAAGTTAGTTCAGTCAGATATACTCGAGGGTTAGGCACAGACACTCAAAACTATAGTCATATAGGAAACGGTATAGCAAAACAATGTTTAAACCCGCAAAGCTGGACATAGGTCAAAAATGCGATAAACATGCTCTGAAAATGCACAAACATTTTCAAGATTTTCGAGTGGGCCTGATCCAGGGAAGGTTGAGGAACAGTGTTGATTTCGTCGACTAAAACAATGACAAAAACTACGTTTTTTTTGCACTGACGAAAACTAAATATAAGCTACGATGAGCACATTTCTGCTGTCTTTTAGAGTGGTGCAGATAGAAGGGACATCTCTGCTGTCTTTTAGAGTGGTGCAGATAGAAGGGACATCTCTGTCTTTTAGAGTGGTGCAGATAGAAGGGACATCTCTGTCTTTTAGAGTGGTGCAGATAGAAGGGACATCTCTGCTCTTCTTTTAGAGTGGTGCAGATAGAAGGGACATCTCTGCTCTTCTTTTAGAGTGGTGCAGATAGAAGGGACATCTCTGTCTTTTAGAGTGGTGCAGATAGAAGGGACATCTCTGTCTTTTAGAGTGGTGCAGATAGAAGGGACATCTCTGCTCTTCTTTTAGAGTGGTGCAGATAGAAGGGACATCTCTGCTCTTCTTTTAGAGTGGTGCAGATAGAAGGGACATCTCTGTCTTTTAGAGTGGTGCAGATAGAAGGGACATCTCTGCTCTTCTTTTAGAGTGGTGCAGATAGAAGGGACATCTCTGTCTTTTAGAGTGGTGCAGATAGAAGGGACATCTCTGCTCTTCTTTTAGAGTGGTGCAGATAGAAGGGACATCTCTGTCTTTTAGAGTGGTGCAGATAGAAGGGACATCTCTGTCTTTTAGAGTGGTGCAGATAGAAGGGACATCTCTGCTCCTCGCGGAACCCGAGTGTCTGCCATGAATGGACTTACAGTAACGTGTAACTCATATTAGTTGGCGTCAGTACGGGACAGAGTGCAGCGGCTTTTAGTCTAACAGTATCAGGAGTGCAACGGATTGGAAAGACAATCCTTTCCTAATGTGTCTGATGCACTAAATGGCTTTCAAATTATTGCGTTATACTGAGAGGAGGCTGCCGACTGGACCAACACGTGTCGTGCGTGTGTGCGCGTGAGCGTGCGTGCGTGTGTGTGTGTGCGCGCGCAATATGCAATGGTGCCAGTATGGACATTTCCTACATATTGACCTTGTTGTCAGACAATGTCCGACGTCGTGCTTGGCACGTTGTCGCGCC
>NC_137867.1:42526950-42559450 GCF_963924005.1 Protomyctophum bolini | reverse complement strand
CGTTCACGGGACATGAAGACACCAGTTCAGTGCACCGTTCACGGGACATGAAGACAACAGTTCAGTGCAGCGTTCACGGGACATGAAGACAACAGTTCAGTGCACCGTTCAGTTCACGGGACATGAAGACAACGGTTCAGTGCAGCGTTCACGGGACATGAAGACAACAGTTCAGCGCACCGTTCACGGGACACGAAGACAACAGTTCAGTGCACCGTTCACGGGACATGAAGACAACAGTTCAGAGCACCGTTCACGGGACATGAAGACAACAGTTCAGTGCACCGTTCACGGGACATGAAGACAACAGTTCAGTGCACCGTTCACGGGACATGAAGACAACAGTTCAGAGCACCGTTCACGGGACATGAAGACAACAGTTCAGTGTACCGTTCGGGACATGAAGACAATAGTTCAGTGCACCGTTCAGTTCACGGGACATGAAGACAACAGTTCAGTGCACCGTTCACGGGACATGAAGACAACAGTTCAGTGCACCGTTCACGGGACATGAAGACAACAGTTCAGTGCACCGTTCACTGGGACATGAAGACAACAGTTCAGTGCACCGTTCACGGGACATGAAGACAACAGTTCAGTGCACCGTTCACTGGGACATGAAGACAACAGTTCAGTGCACCGTTCAGTTCACGGGACATGAAGACAACAGTTCAGTGCACCGTTCACGGGACATGAAGACAACAGTTCAGTGCACCGTTCACCGGACATGAAGACAACAGTTCAGTGCACCGTTCAGTTCACGGGACATGAAGACAACAGTTCAGTGCACCGTTCACGGGACATGAAGACAACAGTTCAGTGCACCGTTCACGGGACATGAAGACAACAGTTCAGTGAACCGTTCACGGGACATGAAGACAACAGTTCAGTGCACCGTTCAGTTCACGGGACATGAAGACAACAGTTCAGAGCACCGTTCACGGGACATGAAGACAACAGTTCAGTGCACCGTTCACGGGACATGAAGACAACAGTTCAGTGCACCGCTCACGGGACATGAAGACAACAGTTCAGTGCACCGTTCAGTTCACGGGACATGAAGACAACAGTTCAGTGCACCGCTCACGGGACATGAAGACAACAGTTCAGTGCACCGTTCACGGGACATGAAGACAACAGTTCAGTGCACCGTTCACGGGACATGAAGACAACAGTTCAGTGCACCGTTCAGTTCACGGGACATGAAGACAACAGTTCAGTGCACCGTTCACGGGACATGAAGACAACAGTTCAGTGCACCGTTCAGTTCACGGGACATGAAGACAACAGTTCAGTGCACCGCTCACGGGACATGAAGACAACAGTTCAGTGCACCGTTCACGGGACATGAAGACAACAGTTCAGTGCACCGTTCACGGGACATGAAGACAACAGTTCAGTGCACCGTTCAGTTCACGGGACATGAAGACAACAGTTCAGTGCACCGTTCAGTTCACGGGACATGAAGACAACAGTTCAGTGCACCGTTCACTGGGACATGAAGACAACAGTTCAGTGCACCGTTCACGGAACATGAAGACAACACACTCTCTCTACACCAGTACTATATATATATCCACCAAATCCACAAACTGCCTAATAATACTTGGCCTCAGTGTTGATTTCGTCGACTGAAACTAAACGAAAAATGTTCGTCGACTACCTTTTTTCACTGACAAAAACTAAATGGAAACTAAATGAAAACTATAAGCTTTATAGGACGACTAAAACTATAAGACTAAATATACTGAGAATTTTGTCAACAAATAAAAACTAAAATGTTGAATGAAGGGACTATCATTTTACACTCGCGGTTGCATGCTGAAAACACCCGATCTACTATAGCTCACAACGCATCGCACTGCTCTAGCAATGATTCTCAAACCGTTTAATTTCAAGCACCCCCAGTGTGACATGCATTAGTCTACGGACCCCCAGTGTGACATGCATTAGTCTACGGACCCCCAGTGTGACATGCATTAGTTTACGGACCCCCAGTGTGACATGCATTAGTCTACGGACCCCCAGTGTGACATGCATTAGTCTACGGACCCCCAGTGTGACATGCATTAGTTTACGGACCCCCAGTGTGACATGCATTAGTCTACGGACCCCCAGTGTGACATGCATTAGTCTACGGACCCCCAGTGTGACATGCATTAGTCTACGGACCCCCAGTGTGACATGCATTAGTCTACGGACCCCCAGTGTGACATGCATTAGTCTACGGACCCCCCCATTTAATGGCATTTCTATCTCTGGGACCCGCAATTTATATTGTAAAATCAATGTTAATTTAACTCTGACAGTGTATACAAATGGAACCAAATGGACCCTCTAGGGTCCATTTTGGTTCCATTTGTATACACTCTCAGAGTTGCAGACCCATAAGGGTCCATTTGGTTCCATATGTACACTCTCAGAGTTGCAGACCCATAAGGGTCCATTTGGTTCCATTTGTACACTCTCAGAGTTGCAGACCCATAAGGGTCCATTTGGTTCCATTTGTACACTCTCAGAGTTGGAGACCCATATAAGGGTCCATTTGGTTCCAAACTGTCATTTAGCTGGGGGACCCCCTGGAACTCCCTCAAGGACCCCTGGGGGTCTCCGGACCCCAGTTTTGGAACCACTGGTCTACAGTATATCTCTCTCTAGGTCGTCCAGACGAGCCCTCCATCGTCACTAATGGCTCAAATCTAAATTGATGCTAAACAGATGCTTTCCTGGCTTTTCCTGACTTCTGTTCCAACCAGCATCATCCAAGGACACAATTCCTGTATAGCTCCAATCATTAAATCAAATCTTCTGTAAAAAGCAAACTCGCTTCCAGGGGGGATGTTAAAGTACTGGTAATGTAATACCATTATATATATCTATCTCCTTTCTTTGTCTGAAACCTTTGAGAGTAGCTGAAAAGATATTTGATTTTGTGATGTTAAGATTGCTATGTGTCGTCTATGTATGACCTGCGTCACAAAAGGCCCTCCCTCTCTCTCACGAGAGTTCCATATTTGGAGACGACGGAGACATCTAGTGCTGACATCAGGTCAATGAAGAAACTATATGGATTCAGGCGAACGTTGCCCTTGAGAGGAGATGCAAGCAGCGTTTGCTACACGGTCCTCGCGAGAGACTCCATCATCGCCTTCCGTACGAGACACGTGCTGTTGATCGCCATGCAGAACACGATTTACTCTTCTGTCCTTTAGGGTCGCAACTCCAACGGCCCTGAGGCGACTATAAGCGAGCTTCGCAACGCTCAACACGGCAACTCGCTCGCTTCAGCTCGCTCGGTGGTGTCTCACGTGGCTCAAGTTCGCGAGAGGCTGGGAGGCTGGGAAGCTGGGAGGCTAGGAGGCGAGAGGCTGGGAGAGGAGAGGCTGGGAGGCTGGGAGAGGAGAGGCTGCAGAGGCTGGGAGAGGAGAGGCTGGGAGGCGAGAGGCTGCAGATGCTGGGAGAGGAGAGGCTGGGAGGCAAGAGGCTGCAGATGCTGGGAGAGGAGAGGCTGGGAGAGGAGAGGCTGAGAGGCTGGGAGAGGAGAGGCTGGGAGAGGAGAGGATGGGAGGCTGGGAGAGGAGAGGCTGGGAGGCGAGAGGCTGGGAGGCTGGGAGGCTGAGAGAGGAGAGGCTGGGAGAGGAGAGGATGGGAGGCTTGGAGAGGAGAGGCTGGGAGGCGAGAGGCTGGAAGGCTGGGAGAGGAGAGGCTGGGAGGCTTGGAGAGGAGAGGCTGGGAGAGGAGAGGCTGGGAGGCTGGGAGAGGAGAGGCTGGGAGGCTGGGAGAAGAGAGGATGGGAGGCTTGGAGAGGAGAGGCTGGGAGAGGAGAGGATGGGAGGCTTGGAGAGGAGAGGCTGGGAGGCGAGAGGCTGGAAGGCTGGGAGAGGAGAGGCTGGGAGGCTTGGAGAGGAGAGGCTGGGAGAGGAGAGGCTGGGAGGCTGGGAGAGGAGAGGCTGGGAGGCTGGGAGAAGAGAGGATGGGAGGCTTGGAGAGGAGAGGCTGGGAGGCGAGAGGCTGGGAGGCTGGGAGAGGAGAGGCTGGGAGGCTGGGAGAGGAGAGGCTGGGAGGCTGGGAGAGGAGAGGCTGGGAGGCTGGGAGAAGAGAGGATGGGAGGCTTGGAGAGGAGAGGCTGGGAGGCGAGAGGCTGGGAGGCTGGGAGGCTGGGAGAGGAGAGGCTGGGAGGCTGGGAGAGGAGAGGATGGGAGGCTGAGAGAGGAGAGGCTGGGAGAGGAGAGGCTGGGAGAGGAGAGGATGGGAGGCTGGGAGAGGAGAGGCTGGGAGAGGAGAGGATGGGAGGCTGGGAGAGGAGAGGCTGGGAGGCGAGAGGCTGGGAGAGGAGAGGCTGAGAGGCTGGGAGAGGAGAGGCTGAGAGGCTGGGAGAGGAGAGGCTGCAGAGGTTGGGAGAGGAGGCTGGGAGGCGAGAGGCGAGAGGAACTCTGTGGTTGTAAGCACAACCCAGCTAGGATTTTGAATGTCGAGTATAGACCCAAAATAGGTTATACGATGAAGAGATCAATAATGATGATGAGATGATGAGACGTGTCTCTTGTAAGAAGTTAAGAACACAACCTCATGTGCATCTTCCCTATTAGCAGGGGTCAAATTCCATTTACATTGAATTAAATAACTGTAAGGCCCTGTGTGTGTGTGTGTGTGTGTGTGTGCGTGTGCGTGTGCGTGTGCGTGTGTGTGTGTGTGTGTGTGTGTGTGTGTGTGTGCGTGTGCGTGTGCGTACACACACACACACACAATGCCAGTGTGTGTTTGCAGAGGAAAAGGGTGTGCTATAGAGTTATACATACACCTCTACTTTCTCTGTTGTTCACTCACATTTATAACGCTATAATGTGTCTACCGGTATGTGGCGGTGCGATCTGAGAGAGAGAGACACACATGCACACGCACACGCACGCACACGCACACGCACACGCACACGCACAGCTCACACCGACCGACTCACTGGAGGCAACGTGCGCTTTAGTGTCTTCCCGAGGGAAGGGATTCGAACCGCCGACCCACGGATCATTGGGTGACCACCTCCTGAGCTACCCAAATGGAGCTATACGGAGCCAAGCGGCCAGGAGAGACACACACTAGGCTACTCTTTTTTTTTAAACATAATGCTGTCATTTGTCAATATACCGTATACAGTATAAGTATATACTTCTACTGGACTCTGTGCTTGGTATACACTTGGTGCTGCTTGGTCCGCTCCTTGTTGGCCAAGTGGACCCTTGCGTGTCCATTTGGTTTCGTTTTACGCAAAATTATTGTTAAACATCTGCATCATTACTTACAAGAAGTATAGAATGTAGAGGAATTGTTATTTTTGATCAACGTTTGGCCTGTTATTATTATTATTATTATTATTAACATTTGGCCTGTTATTATCGCTCCCACGACGACAAAACATTGTAAGTCTTGGCTCTGAGAGGGTTCAGGTTCAGAAGCTGGTGACGTAAGGACTCGAGGGCCCTAGTGCGTCAGGTTATTGGGCAACACACTGATCCACGCGAGTTATAAATCACAATGCCTCACATTTAACACAGTAATGCATTAATTGAAATGTCGAGTACGTCTGCTGTGTGTTGCATAACAGCAACTTAGTCACCATGCTGCAGCAGCACTGAGAGAGAGAGAGAGAGAGACCACCGCACTGAACCAACCGAGGCTGAGTGGGCAGCATGGATGAGGACTGTGTGCGTGCGTGCGTGCATTGCGTGCATTCCGTGTGTGCGTGGGTGGGTTTGGAATTTGTGGTGGTGGTGCAGCAATGTGTGAGTGGTTGTGTGTGGTTGAGTGGGCAAAAGGATAATGGGTGTGTGAGTGGGTGAGTGGGTGTGGAGGTGCAAGTTAGTTTGCACATGCATGCATCCTCCATTGTAACCCGAGTGATTATTTTTAATGTACAAAAGCAATGCCGAAAAGAAGCACGTTGTGTGGTATCCGATGGTAATTCCGACGGAGCATTCCTTTCCCTCAAACCGATTTTTCCCAATAAAAGCTGCAGGCTATACGAGAGAACGAGGCACGCTTTTTGTTCCGGTTTTGAGGGAAAGGAAGTTCCAGATTGAGGTTTTCCGGCCTGATGACTACAAACCAACGGCGACAACATGACGTAGCGATATCATCCGCTCCCTGGCCACCGGATCATAGTCGGCAATTTTGTAATACAGACCATGGCTGGTGAAGCGAAGTTACAGACAGACAGACAGACACAGACAGACAGACAGACAGACAGACACAGAGACAGACAGACAGACAGACAGACAGACAGACAGACAGACAGGCCTAGAGGCTTCTGGTTAATCTCAAAATGGAGAGAGAGAGAGAGAGAGAGAGAGAGAGAGAGAGAGAGAGATACTTTCTGTCAATTGGTCCTCCACTGTAGTCTGTTGTTTTGGACTGGTCATGCCAGATACAGCAAAACACACGGACAGTTAAGGCTCATTCATAGACTGGATTTTCGGTGGTGAGGTGACCACCGCTCCGGTGATGAGGTGACCACCGGAGCTGAAATAACGTTGAGCGGTGCTGAGTAAAAACAGAGAGAAGGGCTGGAGCGGTGGCGGTGGTTTGCTCTTCACCGCGGCTCGTGACGTCATGTTGTAGTTCGGTGGTCACCTAACCACCGAAAGTCCAGACTATGTATGAGCCTTTAGGCATAGCTTCATCACGCCGATGTGACCTTGCATAGTTATTATCAATTAAGATGGATCGTTGTATAAGTGTAAGTCCCTCTGGAGATACAAGCGTCAGCTATAGCATATATAAAATATTAATATCCTGTGCTCCTAAAAGTTTGGTGGTATATGGTTGTCAGCAGCACCTTAATGTGTGCAACAACAACACATTATCTATGCAAGAGGCGTTTTTGAGAGGCAAAAGCAAGCCGAATACAGCAACTTAAGCCTCGCTGAAGCTTACTTCCAGCCATACATTGAAGATATGTAGATGGTCCCCAGATAAATGATGGAGAGTTGGTAACTAAATGGACCCTTATTAGATCTTTAACTCTTGAGAGTGTAAAATGAGAAACAAATAGAGTACCCATCTCAAGAGTTAAATAATAGTTAAACATCTGCATTACTTAATTTACAAGACGTTTTCACAATTATAGAGAATATAGAGGAATTGTTATTTTTGATCAACGTTTGCCTGTTATCTCTCCTAATGATACCAACGTCAATACAGCATGGAATTGTGGACAAAATATATGTTATCCGATAATATATATCGAATATTCGAGTTAGTTTAGGGTCTGAGAGTAGTAGGCCTATGTACACACTGATTTATTGGATATTCTGACTTTCAATTGTTTGTATAGGTCTACATAATATGTTTTGTTTTGATCGTATACTTTTTTTTTGCTTTGGCATTGTAAACATATGTTTTCTCATGCCTTACTGAATCGAATTGAAATTTGCATCTGGACCATGTCTATATACAGTAAAATCCTCACTGTAGTCTGTTAAGTTATCAATTTTGTAAATCAGAGTATATTCGTACAAGTCGAGGGTGTACAGTGTAACCAAATGGCCCCTTCTTTTTATGCATTTGGTTACATCATGTCAGCCCATACACTCTCAGATAGTTAGCCTACTGTATAATTAAGGAACAGTGAGGTTCCTGCTGTTTGTCAACACATACTGTAGAATACTGTCTACATTCTATAGGCGTATATATACACGAATATGATATAATTATATGTTTATTGATAAGTTCACACAGGTACAGCCAATGAGGCAGCAGGGGATGATGTGGAGAGAGAGAGAGAGAGAGAGAGAGAGAGAGAGAGAGAGAGAGAAGCGACAACATAACCAAACATACATAGGCTACTCAATTAATCAGGAGCTATGTTGTGTTGTGTTGTGTTAATCAAACTCACCCCATTGTTGTAGTTGATATAAATGACAAGCGGTCCTTTTCGCTGTGTACTAGTGTAGCCTAGTGTGCTCTGCTCTCCTCTGCTCTGGCTGACAGCAGAAGCCTTGTTCTTCTTCTCTGTAATAAGAGGAGCTGCTGTCTGTGCGTGCCGGTGCCGAGCCGTGTTGGAGAGACAGACAGACAGACAGACAGATGGAGACGGTCTGCTTCTTGTCTTTAGGACAGACAGACAGACAGACAGCCTCCCACCTATTCTCCTCTAAATGTCGGTCTTCTTCTTAGTAGGGATGTCGATCGAGGAGGGCGACCACCACCAACCAGCAGTCCCGACGATGATCCATCCATTCTCCTCCTCCTCCTCCTCCTCCTCCACTTCCAGTCCCCCGACAAACAGCAACTCACCACTCACTGGCTGACTGACTGTCAGTGAAAAATACACGCTTCTTCTGTCGTTATGTTGACGCACACTCATATGATGATATCATTCAAATCATGACGGGGGTGTGTATCAAGTTTATCAACTAAACGTTCCATTCTGGTCTGGACTGTTTTTCTTGTTGTGTGATATGTTGGGTATAAAACCTACTGGTGCTGCTCCTGTCGCGGATCGACGGTCCCAGCCATCCATACGCCTCCAGTTGCGCGTTATTTATTTATTTTTTCTTTTGGCAGAGACCGTATAATTTCACGTAGAATCCATGCAGTAGAAATCGTCTATTCATTATTAGCGACCATGCATGCCGCGTGCTGCCTGCAGTGAGCTCGATCGTTCTGCAAATTGCACATTCATCACATTATGGGTGTATTATAACCCTCTGTAAAAGAAAAGAAATAAATAATTATAAAGACACCGCCGGTACCCATATGTAGCCGCACACCACTAACTGGCTGTCAGTCTCTCTCTCTCTCTCTCTCTCTCTCTCTCAATTCTCTCTCTCTCTCTCTCTCTCTCTCTCTCTCTCTCTCTCTCTCTCTCTCTCTCTCTCTCCCTCCCCCCGATTATTAGCTATTTAATTGGTTGGACTCTGATCAGCAGCACTGCAGTATGAAGAAATGCTCTGGTATTTATGTAATAATGTGTTATTATTATAGGCTACTGTTATGTATCATTCTCATAATAACCATCATCACGTGGGTTGCAATTAAATCACTGCATGAAAGATTTGAATTAATAATTGATTTCCTTATTTGTATAGGCGACTCGCCTTTGAAGTGTCTTATGCGCCTTGGGACGTTTTATTATAGGCTATATAGGCCTATATTTGTTTTGTTCATTTTTGCCAACACAAAGTGTATGTGTGTGTGTGTGTGCGTGCGTGGGTGTGCGTGCGTGTGTGTGTGCGCGCGCGCGTGCATCCCACATCTGGGCCGCTACATCCGGTTCCCTCAGACACCATCCTCCGCAGTGACTGCGGAGGATGTAATTGGATGTGTTGATCTTTTTTATAAAAAATAAAAAATAAACTTTATTAAAGACTCAAACCAAGCCTATTTATGATTAGCCTATGCAGGCTATAATTCTCCTAAAGTGTTAATTAATTCCAGATATACTGTATTTAAAAACTATTGATTTTCAACCCCCCCAGCTGTTTACTGTACTGTATACATATATATGTTTTTACCTTTCGTTTTCACGATAGGTACTTAATTCACAAGTGTGATTTCTTTTGTTGCTTGGGACATTTCACTACCGCAGTCACTGTCTCAATGTTAATAGTATTTGTAGTATAGAATAGATAACAGTAGCACAATTTAAAATGTGCACCCTATGGCCAGAAAGATTATGAAGTCTGTTTGACTAGGGTTGACTGGATTGCTGAATTCCTACAATGCCCATAATGCTTTAGTGCACTTCTCCTCCTTGTGGATTTTCATGACAGGTCTTTGGTCATGAACATCATGGCGTCATGACTAAAATATCTAAAAACAAGAATTGATTAAATCAATTAATTACCATCGGCATTATTATTATCTGCGGGGGTCCGCTATAACTGCCTCTGTGTCAGTTTCAGTGCAGTAGTTTAGGCATACAGTAGGAACCAAAATTCTCTAAGGCGGAACTATTGTGTTCTGAGTCGTTAGCTTCCAGCCGGACATATTATTTGCGGTGCGCACATACACATTTTAGTTCTTTATTTGAATCCACAAATTACAATTAATTTGACAAGGAAACAAATATAACGGGGTCGACAGTTCATGTTCACTCAAGGATATACCTCTGCTTCTCCTCCACACAGACAAACTGCCTATAACAGCCAAAACAGATCAGTGTTTTTTGGTAAGTTGTTTGGCTTTGCTCTTTGTCATGCCAGCTATTCTTAGGCCACTCATGGTCAGTTTATGCACATGGCCCAGGCTTCCGAATATCAGTATGGCAAATCTACACCGATACCCTAGCCGCAATTTGCAACTCTAGAGTTGCAAATTTTAGATGGTTCTGTTATGACTTCTCCTCTGCATGCTGTAGTGTTTAGATGGTTCTGTTATGACTTCTCCTCTGCATGCTGTAGTGTTTAGATGGTTCTGTTATCACTGCGTGCTGTAGTGTTTAGAATAGATGGTTCTGTTATGACTTCTCCTCTGCATGTTGTAGTGTTTAGATGGTTCTGTTATGACTTCATGTTGTAGTATTTAAATGGTTCTGTTATGACTGCATGTTGTAGTGTTTAGATGGTTCTGTTATGATTTCATGTTGTAGTATTTAGATGGTTCTGTTATGACTGCATGTTGCAGTGTTTAGATGGTTCTGTTATGACTGCATGTTGTAGTGTTTAGATGGTTATGTTATGACTGCATGTTGTAGTGTTTAGATGGTTCTGTTATGACTTCTCCTCTGCATGTTGTAGTGTTTAGATGGTTCTGTTATGACTTATCCTCTGCATGTTGTAGTGTTTACTGTTTAGATGGTTCTGTTATGACTTATCCTCTGCATTTTGTAGTGTTTAGATGGTTCTGTTATCACTGCGTGTTGTAGTGTTTAGAATGATGGTTCTGTTATGACTTATCCTCTGCATGTTGTAGTGTTTAGATGGTTCTGTTATGACTGCATGCTGTAGTGTTTAGAGGGTTCTGTTATGACTTCTCATCTACATGCTGTAGTATTTAGATGGTTCTGTTATGACTTCTCCTCTGCATGTTGTAGTGTTTAGATGGTTCTGTTAAACTGTGCTTTGGGATGCAAAATGCACCCTATTTAAATATCTGTGTTACCCCAATGTCTTTTCATGCAGAACAACATGTATGAATTGCTACATTCTTTCAGCCAGAGTGCATTCATTGCCATTCGTTCATGATCACTTCACTTCTATTCAATGCACGGTGTGAAATCTCACCAGTAATGAATGTACACTCTTCCTATTAACGCGTTTAAAGTGTACATACAGTACGTATAGGCAATGGTTACCAAGCATCAAAACTTATATAACTTGATCCCCTGCAAAGAACTGTCAGAAGAACTTAAACAAATGACGGAGCGGATGTGGCCCTGGCCCTCTGAGTGTGTGTGTGTGTGTGTGTGTGTGTGTGTGTGTGTGTTTACTTAAACCCATTCTGGGCGGGGAAACCCTTTTGGTGTTTAAAGCATGTTATACTTTAGCTGTTGAAAAAATAGCAGATCTACAAGCTCGAGCTTGTAGATCTGCTATTTATTTTTTTTTTAAATCGTGTAAATGTGGTGCAAATCTTATATTCTTTCACAGCGAAGGTTTTAACTCGTATCATCGCTTCTGGGAGGGTCCCTGGAACAACATATTTTCCGATGGCGGTCGGCGGCCAAATACAGATAATTCTGGGAGGCCTCAGGTCTGATTGGGTTAAAGACTGCTGGTTATACTGACCATGCACCGTTCTGAGGTAGACTGTATCTTTGCATCGTCATATCGCTGCTGGCTTCCATTGACAATGAATGGTAGACTGTATCTTTGCATCGTCATGTTGCTGTTGGCTTCCATTGACAATGAATGGTAGACTCATGTGTCTTGTACATCTGCCCGTGTGAACGTACCATTATAGACTTCAATGTTTGCTTATAGGGTAAATTATGATGTAACTCGTGCCAGCCAAATCTATGGACTTTAATGTTAGTTTAGGGTAAAGACGTCATCTCTCTGATATAAATTATAATCATAACTAAATGTATTACAAGATGTATTTACATCTTGTAATACATTTATTCAATTTTTCACGGGCATGAGAACATGCCCTCAGAATTCTGGGCGCCCCTCACTTCACACAAGTGCAATCTTTACTTTTCTTCTTTCACTGGCACGAGATGGGGGGGAAAAAACGTAGTTGATAGGTGCCGTCAGGGGATTTGGTACCCGGGACCCCTGGAGCTGATAGGTGCTGTCAGGGGATTTGGTACCCGGGACCCCTGGAGCTGATAGGTGCTGTCAGGAGTATTGGTACGCAGGACCCCTCGAGCTTCAGGCACCGGGCTGTTGCCCCGTGCAGTCGTGCTTTGGTTAATCCAGGCCTGGCCGTCCGTCACTGTCCAGTTTAGGGCTGCAACTAATTATTACTTCCTTAGAAATCATTCTAACACGACTTTGTCCATGAATCGAATAATTAAGAAGCTTAGGGATTTTTTAGGGGCACTAACACAAACATTAAATGCCATTAACAATGAACAGTTTAATGTTTGTGTTGGTAAAGTGCCCCTCACTTCACACGGGTGTGATTTTATATAGGCCTAGGTTATTTTTGACGATAAGATCTAAGTGAATTACGTGAATAAACAACGTATCTCACAGGTTCTGGATTCTATCTGCTTTCAGGTAAGGTTCTAAGAACCTAATTTAGGGTCTGCACAGGAGGCAATTCTTTTTTTGTTGTTGCAAAAGAACAAGTTCTTGGGCGCCCATGTTATGTGGGAGAGTTAGTTAGTGTTTATAGCGCATGCCACGTATATATTCTGTTGCCGTGGAAATGGCAATCGGGGCGCAGCTGGGCACCTGGGCGCGGACTTGTCCACTTCTTTAAACGTTGCAAGTCGGAAATTGTACGGAACTCGCACAACGCTTACAACCACCATAGTATAGATTTCTTATAGGGAATGAGTGGAATTCCCAGGCGTTTCATTAACAGCCCCAGATACACATCCTCCAGATAAACAGCATCAACGTGCCTGGAGGCTTCCAGGAACATTCGAGGCAGGTCTGAGGAGAAAACGTAGCCGCTTCCTTGTGCATATGGTGGGTAATGCGAGTCAGGGAAAGCGTCACGAGGCAGGAACCATTTTGAATCTTTGTCTCTGATAACTTCGCGCCCTCGCAACACGTGTCCAGTCATATAGCTGTCCCGAGGAGCGTCCAGCAGCATGTCCACCAGGTTGTGCACGTTGAGGAACATGTCAGTGTCGATCTTCATGGCGTACGAGGCGGAGGGGCAGCGAGATTCCAGCCACTCCATCATGACCATGGTCTTAATGGTCAGGTTGTTGTAAGTGTCCAGGAAGTCGGCCTGCAGCACGTCCCGTTGGACCCGCTCCGCGTCCTCTCCCGTCGGCAGCCCCAGCAAGAAGAACAGGCTCACCCGCTGGCCCAGCACTGGACTTTGGGTGTCGCCTCCCCACATCCGGCGGATGGTGTCCCGTTTGGCCCTCTCGCAGGGATTTGCCGGGACGATCACCACCACGAAAGGCTCCCGCTGTTGACACTGTTCGGCTTCGTCCACGACAAAGCGGTATTCATGGGGATACTCCACGTAGTACGATCGTCCCGGGGAAACATGCAGGTCTCTCGCCGCTGATGGTGGCACATTGGGGCTCATTGGGGCTGACGCGTTGGAGGTGTGTCCGCTGGCTCCATACATGGACACGTTGGGGGTGTGTCCGGCAGCTCCATGCACGGGACGACCATCGACATCAACTATCATCAATAGAATGAAAGAGGCCACGCCCATGAAGCAGCTGATCCAGGTCCTCATATTTCTTTCTTCCAGGGTTCACACTTGGGCTGAAAACGACCACAGAGAAGAGCTGTTGGCCGTGCAGTTGTTTTATAGTGTGAGCAGAGCCCTGGTCTCATGACGTCACACAGCAAACACAAACGGTTACCACCACGGTGCTGAACGATGTGACCGATTTTTTCACGGCTACTTCGTCCCTTATTTGGAAGTTGACAGTGTTTCTCCAAACATTGAGTAGTCTGGAATCATCTGAGGTCCTATGCAGGCTAGTATGTTACAGCGCCAGCACAAGTTCTGCAAAACACAGTTTTGAGGCGCTCTAGACCCTACTACATCAAGCATTTAGTTACCGTCCACAAACTTCATATTAAATAAACATTAAATTCCCATTGACAACTAGGTAAAGTGCCCCTTGTAGCAGCAGCTAGGCCTACACTGTCGATTTCTTGAGTTGTTGGACAATTAATCATCTTTTTTACTTTTAGAAGCAGCCTGCACTGCCATTCATTTCCACTGTCATCTCTTCTAAATAGTTAATTTGCATTTGAACTTTATGCTACATTGAAGATCATTTAAATGGCTATATTTCATTCATACTGTAACAAACCAGTCAATAATGTTGGGGACGGGGTTGACTGTATACTGTATGAGTGAGTGCAGTGGTACCTACTGCCTAATGGAATCAAATCAAGATAGACACTGCCACCTGGTGGCCATTAGTTGTAGGCTCAGCCTCAGGTAAGGATCACTTCATCGCCAGTGTTGATTTCGTCGACTAATATACTATGACGAAAAATGTTCGTCGATGTTTTTCACTGCCGAAAACTAAATGGAAACTGAATGAAAACTAAGCTATGATGACTAAAACTAAGACTAAATTGTCAGCAAATTAAAACTAGACTAAAATGTTAGGAAGGGACTAGTGGACAAGAGATCCAGTGTAAGTAATTTTACACTTGGTTGCATGCTGAAAATAGCAGATCTACATTTATTATTTTAATGTAGATCGTCTATTTTCAGCCAGTGTAAAACCAGCCATTACGACGGCATCAACACCCGCCAAAATACATTTTAGTCGAATAAATCAACTGTAGATTTAGTCGACTAAAATGTTAAGATAGGCTATTTAGTTGACTAAAACTAGACTAACACTAAGACATTCCAGCTGGCTAAAATGTGACTAAAACTAAATGAAAACTATGACTAAAATATGAATATGCAATTCATTAACACTGTTCATAACCGACAAAGAGGCAGAATAGAATGGATGTGGTTCTACGGGTGCAGTACTTAGTTTAGACAGTTTTTGGTTTAGACTAGTCATTGGTTAGACCAGTCATTAGTCCTACAACTACAACCTATCTCAAACCCTCACCCCAACCCTAACCTCCCACGGGGCAGCACAAACCTAACCTTAACCCATGTCTGACCAATGACTATAGTCTAAATTAAGTATGCACCCCGGTTCTACTGCTTGTATTTATTGTAAGTCCAGTGTAATAGGTTACAAGTTACAACCGTTACATCATAACACTAGGTGTCACTGATGGGCTTTCTCACATGCCACCTATACTAGGATTCCTATTGTGTTGAGAGTGCAAGGCGCTAGTGGGTGACAATATTATCACACGACAATATGAAATTACCCATAGGTTCAGTCAGGACAACTCAAGATTGGATGGAATATATATTTATTGAATATATAAAATATATTTATTATGGTTTGGCGATTAATTGGATCTGCTTTTTAGGTACTCAGATCAAGCGTATCAGTCCCAACCATATAGGGACTCCGAATCCCCCATACCTAAACAGCAGACAACAGGTGGTAGCTGGGGTGGTGGAGGGTGAGCAGCAAAACTTTAGCATACAGCAGTGCAGCAGAATCAGCAGCAGCAAGCAAGCAGGAGGAGGAGGAGGAGGAGTGCAAACCCTTCCAGTTTAAATAGCCGGTATGAAGATGGAGTGAGTGTGTGATTGGCTGAGTGAACCATGTCGATGAGAATGTGATGCTGAGGCGGCCCAGTTAACGCCGGCAGCGACTGCTACTGAGGTTTCCTGACTGAACTTCATGCTCTGCGCGTGTCTGTGACAGGCGCCATGTTCATTTCCATCCTGGAGGCGAATCTTTCCGGTGATACAAAATGACGACCAACGTAATCAAAAAAGTCAACCAAAGAACAAGATTCCCATACAGGATCTCCTCACTGGTCAACAAAACACCTTGAAGACACTAACAGGAGCCCTCGTACAAGGTTTCTTCGACTATATATGCATGCACCTCCTGGTACCACAGCACCTCAAAGGCCCTTAAAACAAGGCTCCAGACTGGTCAGGCTACTACTTGGCCTCACTCCCCGAACCCACCTCACCCCTGCCCATTGACAGGCTGGAATGGCTTTGGGTTGACGACAGAGTACAGCACCTTGCACTGGGTCTGGTCCACAAGTTCCGCTATACCACCATGATATCCATGTACCTGGCCAGCCCCTCCTATTTTCAGCTATTAGTATACATTTTTGTCTTACACAAACATGCAAATTCCCAATGACAATGAATGGAGAATTATGTCATGTAGACGAGCAAATTAACATGTTACGTCATGATGATGTACAATGATAAGAGCGCCCCTCACTTCACACGAGTGTGATTATTTATAGAAGTCGTTTGAAATGTACCATTTCGGCATATACTGTTAATCAGCATATACTGTTAATCAATCAATCAATCAATCAATGCAACCTCAACAGGGGGGCCAATTTAAAAAAAAGTCTTCTAAATCATGACAGTTTTCTGAAAAACCTATGTTTCTATGTCAGTGGTTCTCAAACTATTTCATGTCATGGACCCCAAAAACCATATGTAATTGGCTGCCGACCCCATCTGAAAATGTGTTGTTCCAGGGACCCCCCGAAATAAGGGTTCGTTCTGAAAGAATATATATTCAAAGATCTGCGACACATTATTCACAATTTTTCAAAAATAGCAGATCTACAAGCTCGTAGTGTGGCAGTCGGTGCCGCGCTACGAGCTTGCAGACACGGTAACTCTGTCATCTTCAACCGCTTTGGATGCAGGGAAGGCTCGCCGGAACAGGGCCGCCCCCCTGGGCGCGTTCCTGCAGGGGATCTGGATGTTCCGCGGACCCGTGGGGACCCCACACTGTAACTCTGTCATTTTTCGAGGATTCTTTCCAAAAATCATCAAAGTACAGTAGAGAGCACAGTATACATACAGTACACAGTATACAGAGAGTACACAGTATACAGAGCACAGTACAGTACAGTTACTATAAGCTATATTTATTTATTCTGTTTATATTCTTCATATGAGTCTAGACTCTAAAGTCTAAAAGAGGTAGACTTATCACGTGATAGAATCTGCAGCAGGTGTGCTGGAGTATTGTCCACCACTACTTACCACGCATACACACACGCACGCTCACGCACACACACATGCACATGCATCCATCCATACCTAAATGCACGCTTCCTTCCCTCCATAGTGGGCCATTATACAATCCTGCTGCTTTGAATGATTCATTTCCTGCGGGCTCCATTATTGATGCTCTGTTTGTGCCTCTCTAAATAATTGATTGGGCCTGGCTAGTGGCTATATGGTGTGCTGCTTCTGGAGACAGAATGACAGAGCTAAGGAGGGAAGTATAGGGAGGGAAAGAAAGAAAGAAAGAGAACTTTTACTTAAGTACTGTACTTTTTAATTTTGAGGTATTTGTACTTTACTTGAGTATTTCCAATACTTTTACATCTACTCCACTACATCTCAGAGCCACAATTTGTACTTTTACTCCACTACAATTATTTGAAAAGTTTAGTTACTATAGTTCCTTTGGAGATTTTAATTTTGATTAGAAAACCTACATTAACCACTTCAATGATCAACCCTATACATTTCGGCCATTTGGAAATAGCCGATCGACAACTATTTTCAATAGATTTTGTACACATTTTGAACTTCTGAAATGGCACAATGAGTAGTTTTACTACTTTAAGTAATTCCGTACTAACACTTGTAACGAAGTAGTTCTAAATTGCAGTATTGGTACTTTTACTTGAGTAAAACAATTGAGTACTGTTTCCACCACTGTTCAGCTCTCACCTTCTCCCTCATACTAGTCATATAATTATGAGATGATGAGATTCTTGATGCTGTTTCTACTGTGGAGATAAGATAAGATAAGGCTTATATACTATATATACGGTATATATATACAGTATATATATATATATATATATATATATACTGATGCTGTTCTGTGGAGATAAGAAGAGATAAGATAAGATTAAGGCTTATATACTCGCTTGGCTCGCATCCCTCTAACCACATGATGCTATTTGTTCTGTGGAGATAAGATAAGATTAAGGCTTATGTACTCGCTTGGTTCGCATCCCTCTATAACCACAGAGGATATCTCTGCTGTACAAACAGCCATATACTATCTTCAAGAATCTATAGCCCCGTTTAGAACCTCACCCTCCGCTATTAGCTCTGCGACGAGGTTTCCGACGTGTCAGGATATCCGAAATGGTCGAGGCCTCCAACAACGAGCAGTGTAGAAAACCCTTTTCGCAGTGTCGTATATCCAAGAAGTAATTAAGGTATTTCCTGAGAGCTATATATACAGATGATAGAATTTGGAGTGGAAAGTAAAAAAATTGGAGCCGGGGTGAAACAACCGCTTAAATCAGGCGCTTAAATTGCTTATTTTAGTCAGCCAGTGGCCATGTCAACCCCACGTGTCCGCACACGCAGTACTGCTTCCGTAAGATTGCCCCGGGAAAACATGGTATGGTACTGGCTGACTTCATAAGCGGTTGTTTCACCCCTCTACAACATTTTTGACTTTCCACTCCAAATTCTATCATCCGTAGCTCTTAGGAGGAAATACCTTTACTTTATATGATTCTGCGAAAAGTTATTTTCCACTGCGCTCTTTGGAGGGCTCGACCCATTTCGACCTATAGTATGCAGGGATATCCTGACACGGAACCTTCTTCTCAGAGCTAATAGCCAGTGGTGGAAAGTACTTTTACTTAAGTACTGTACTTAAGTACAATTTTGAGGTATTTGTACTATTAGTTCACTACAATTATTTGAAAACTTTAGTTGAAATGCTTTTGACCAGGTTGAAAGTGATTAAAGAGCATCACAACGGTTAATAAATCGTACGTGATTAATATGAATATGGCATCATCCACTTACAGTAATGTGAGAAGAGAAGAGAAGACACATTTCTCCAGATTTGTTTTTTTATCTAATATTGGCTGGTTATTTTTCTACAAGATTGTTTTTTCTCCATTTCTATATTTTAAAGTCGCATTGTACAATACTTTTAGATTGGCTTGAAAATAAAATTATTTGCAGGAAAGTTTCATTGAGCAATATTTTATTCAAAATGTTTGCCTCTTTCTTATATTATTTGACAATTTGGCAATTGTTTTGGTATTAAAAGTCCCCCCCCTGCATGGCCTCAAAAGTGTAATATATCCCCTGGTCCATATAGGGATATCCCTTTTGTCTAGTGGTTAAGATATTGCACTTTCTCGTGTAGCGACCCGAGATCGAATCCCAGGCGTTACACTCGTACATGTCTTACCAAATGTAATGGTTGGGTGAATTTTAATTGAATTTATAGCATAACCGTGTCACGTGATATGCTACTTCAGTAGGCCACACTCTAACAACAAACAGGCTATTCCCAGGATCACTGCAGGAAATTGCAGATGAACATTTAACATCCAGGAATTCTCATTAGAGCGACGGCCACGGGATAATATATCCCCCACATTTTTTCCACGTTGCCAAATGCCCAATCCATACCCGTGACTGACAGTCCAGTAAAAGCTGCTAGATTTCACCTTGTTTTTCTTCGTCTCTCTCTCTCTCTCTCTCTCTCTCTGTCTCTCTAGACTCTCTCTCTGTCTCTCTGTCTCTCTCTCAGTCTCTCCTTCACGTGTTCCTCTTTTTCCACCTCGGTCATACATACTCTGTCTGCAGTGGTGGAAAGTAACTAAGTACATTTACTTAAGTACTGTGCATAAGTACACCCCTGTGTCAATTATCTAATGTGATCCTGGGCTCTACACACCCTCTGCCAACCTGGGGAGAGCAACGGCCTTGAACTCATGCTTCCTTCATGCATCCAGGTCGCTCCTTTGCACCTGACGGGGGGGAGTTTCCCTGGTTGGACGTAGCGCATGGAAGGAACACGTTATTCCAACCAGTTCCTTTCCCCTCCATCAGGTGCCCCGGCTGGCCAGGGGGAGGCAGTTTAGAGACCAACATTTCTGCATATTCTTTGTGAGGTTACCTACCCTAGGGGACACAGGGAGAACATGCAAACTCTGATTTGTAACCCGCAGCAGAGGTCGGACTAATGGGAGGTCTGACTTAAGGGCAGTCCCCCCTTAACCAAAGGAAGCGCACCTGCTTTTATTTCTATATTTACTAGTTACTTTGTATTAGATATTATTATAAAACATACATTAACCACTTCAACCCTATATACATTTAGCCATTTGAAAATAGCCGATCTATTTTCAAAAGATTTGTATATTTATACATTTGAAAATGAAATGGTACATCCTGCATACTTTCTACTTTTGATACTTTTAAGTAGCCTATACATTTTGATGCCCATACGTTTTTTTATTCTGGATTTTTACTTGCAACAGAGTAGGCATATTCTTGACTACATTGCAGTATTGATACTTTTACTTATCGCAGTTTGCGTCCTCACTTTTGTCTTCAATGTTTGTGTTAGGACAATGTTTGTGTTTATACACGCACACCCTCAAAGCTGGACATAGGGGTCCCTCAAAGCTGGACATAGGGGTCCCTCAAAGCTGGACATAGGGGTCCCTCAAAGCTGGACATAGGGGTCCCTCAAAAATGGGAGTACCTTTTCCACCAGTGCCTCCTCAGGTCTCTCACAGCACTCTCCCATGTGACTTTTCTCCTCTCTCTCACTTCTCTGTCTCGTAGCCAATTCCCATCATAATCAAGTCAAAGAGGCGACAGGAGAGAGAGAGAGAGAGAGAGAGAGAGAGAGAGAGAGAGAGCAGGAGAAGAATGACAGGAAGAGCGGCTAATAAATAGAGAACAGCCTGTTCCCTCTCCTGGCAGGGAGGGAAGCGAAGGAATTCCACCATTTCTATATCGGCGTTTCCCACCATGCGGCCTTGTGAAGCCCACCGGGGTGGGCTCTGGTCTGCGTTCCCAATACACTGTTCCCTCTCTCTCTCTCTCTCTCTCTCTCTCTCTCTCTCTCTCTCTCTCTCTCCCCCACCTCTCCCTCAGCCTCTTTCTTTCTTTCTCTCTCTCACTCTCTCTCTGGCTGATATAAATACTGTTCCTTAAATGAAATGAAATGAAAGACGTACTTTTCTCAATTTAAAGGTTGATTTTAATGGAGCGACACAATATTGGTCTTCTGTGAAGAGTCTTGTTGGGGACTAGAGTCTTGTTGGGGACTAGAGTCTTGTTGGGGACTATAGAGTCTTGTTGGGGACTAGAGTCTTGTTGGGGACTAGAGTCTTGTTGGGGACTAGAGTCTTGTTGGGGACTCGTCTGAGCAACTGAAAACCCTCACCGAATGAAAATCCCCCTCAACCATCAATTGTGTTTTGATTGAATGATAAGAACGGAAAGTCTCGGTTGGACATCAGTGCAGCTCAACACTAATATTCCCTTGGTGCCATGGTTTTATAGTGTTCTTTGGCTGCGATAAGCATCAGTGTGTTTATGTTGACTCTATTTCTGCTCTCAGGGTCAACAGGTCTGCTAGCTGCCACACAGTTCAAAGTCAAAAGTTACCTCACATTATAGTAGCAGCTGGTATCACACCATGTTACTGAGTGAGTATACATGTAGCCTCGGCCGGGAGGCGAACCCGACACACACACACACACACATATATATATATATATATATATATATATATATATATATATAAATATAGTCCTTATGGCACGTACATTACCAGTCAGTCTAAAGGGCCAACATGGCCCAATGGGCAAATAGCAACGACACAATACAACATGGCAGGTATGGCAGCTATTACTGTGTGTGCGTATGCGTGCGTGTGTGCCTATAATATAGGCACACAGATATTATCTGTGTGCGACGAGTGTGCGTGCGTGCATGTGTGCCTAATTCTGTATGTGCAGTACACACACACACACACACACACACACACACACACACACACACACACACACACACACGTGTGTGTGCACTGCACACGTGTGTGCGTGCATGAGTGTTTTTATATCCAAGCAGCCGGCAGCAGTATAGTACAGTACAGTGAGGTGAGCTGAAGTGTTTCAGGTACCAGGAGGCTAATTTCCTCACAGCTAAAAATAGCCGCCCAGCGTGAAAAGACGTGTGTTCTCTCCCTCCCTCCTTCTCTACGATTAGGCGACCTGATAAGGCCTCGAGTCGTAGACCTGACCGTCTTATCGCCCGGATTCCTGTAGACATGGCCATGTAAAACGCATACCCTATAATACACACAACGGGAGCTCAGTCACAAGACCATTAGGGCAGTGGTTTTCAAACCTTTTTGTATCAAAAGGCCCATTATTTATTCAACATTAACACGTAATGCAGATGTTTCACAATAATTTAACTCTTGAGAGCGTAACATGAAACCAAATGTAATGTAATTATAAACGAAAGTTCAACTGAGAGGTGGAACGGACCAACTCGGTTCCCCTTAATTCAACCCATTCGGTCCTGCTCCAACCAGATCAGTGCATCTCATGTCCGGGCCCCTTAAAAGGATGCTTCCTACTTCCTTGTCTCCCATCTGCTATCGGCTAATTCCTGACTTCATCAAGTTCCATTCAATTAGCCCTTCACTAAATCCCACCCCAAAAAGCGATTGTCCAATCATCCAATGCCAATCCAAATACTTTAGCAACGGTTGCTATGCAGGTCAAGCTGCTAACATGCCTATTGGACAAGGATGGGTTGGGGAGGGACTTAGTGAAGGGAATTCTCAATGTAATCCCCCTTTTCGTAAGTAGTTCTGTGTAGTGAAATCTCTTAAAGTTGAAATGGACCCGTATACGGGTTTCATTTTACACTCTCAAGAGTTAAAGGTCTCCATCATTTAGCTGGGGACCACCTGGAATCCCCTCAAGGACCACCGGTGGTCTCCGGACCACTGGTTGAAAACCACTGACTTAGGGGGAAAAAAGTCGTACACTTAAGTTGTGCGAGTGGTATGTCACACAAGCTACAAGCTCACAATGCAATGCGTAGTGCTATACCACGCGCTTGTAGATCGACTATTGTCGGTGTGCGGCACTGGCATGCAGGCAACGGAGTGTACTAATGCCTTCCCAGAAACAACAGATTTCAATCAGTGTTCTTTGTGCAGTAAGGGGAGTTAACAGATGAAAGAGATTAGGCTACATGTAGGGCAGGCTACCAGTGGGAAAATTAGTCGGAACAACTACTTGCAACCATTCTTCCCAATGGCATTAGCAATCGGTGTGACATGTCCTTAACCCATTCTGACCTGAGATCAGATTCATACGAGGTTTTCCACTGGACACACACTGGTCTGATGAACCCATTCTGACCTGAGATCAGATTCTAAAAAATGTCAGTCGTTCTTCAATTTTTCAAAAATAGCAGACCTACAAGCTCGTAGAGCTTGTAGATCTGCTATTTTTCAATAGCTAAAGCATAACATGATTGCTAACACCAAAATGGGTTCCCGTTCAGAATGGGTTAAAACTGTTTTGTCGCAAGGAGTTGCATTAGTGCTCGAATAACACAGAATTTAAAAAAAAATGTGATTAAATTATGGTGAATGCTTAAATTGATCAGTTGATTGATTCACATTTGCGTAATGAGTGAGTGATGATTGACTGAGTGAGTTTATTCAGTACCTCAATGACATTCAAATCATACTGACTAATACTCCTCACTGAAAACAACGCTCATCGTTCTTTATACAATATTATATGTAACAATTATAACAATAATAAGAATCTTAACTCTTTCATTTTGTTCGTTTGTTTCATTTTACTATCTGTGCCTTTCCTGTCAGCCTCTCTGAGATCAGAACATTCCCACAAAGTGATGGTGGGTTGAAGAAAACTAAAATAAAACAGAATGAGCCAATTAACAGTTATGATTTAATTAACCGTGCACACATACTACCAGAACTTGGTCATTATTAATCACGTTATACAGTCCAGCACTATATGCATTGTCATACAGTATGAGGTACAAAACACATAATTATACCAATCAACAGGGAATAGCTAACAGCTTGGCACTGGGTGTTGCACAATGAGCTCGTTCATTCCACATTGTAAGTAGTAAAAATGTCTCTATTCAAATATTGGCGGTGTGTTTGTTAGTTCAGTTACCAATGGCGGCCAATAAATACCCCACACACCCCTTAAAAGTCCATTACATAAACATTCACTGTACTGTACTTCATGGTCACACAGAAGGGTTCTTATTTCAGCCGTAAATCAAAAATGTTGGCGGAGACGTTTTATGCCGTGTTATGTCATGTTCCGTTCACTGCAGTTCCAAAACACTGGTTCTCAACCAGTGGTCCTTGAGGGGGTTCCAGGTGGTCCCCAGCTAAATTATATTGGTAACCAAATAGACCCTTATAGATCTTTTAACTCTATAAGCGTAAAATGAAACTGCATTTTACGCTCTCAAGAGTTAGATTATTGTTAAGCTGCATCACTTATTTTACACAATTAGAGAATATTAAAATTATTCTCTCCCCCCAACCCCTACTACGCTCAGCCTCGGTCTGCAAGCCAGATTTGGCACTGCAGTCCGTCCAAGACCCTGTGAATTAAGGAGAGAAAGAAAATCATATCCCTCGGGGGCTGCAACTGTATAGCCTTTGACTCTGGTCCGGTACCGACAACAATCTTGATTTTCCCACAGGAAAAAATAAATAAATAAACACACTTTGATATAACCTTTTTTAGAAAGGACCAAAGCTTTAGTTTAAAGGGACATTTCACCGCTGGAAGAAACTCCAGTCACTCAATGATAATAGTATCTGTAGTAGCACAATTTGGGATTTGCACCCTACGGCCAGAAAGATGATGAAGTCTGTGTGTTTGACTATAGGGTTTGACTGGATTGATGGATTACTACAATGACCACAATGCTTTGGTGCACTGCCCCACCTTGTGGAGAGGGGGGTCTTACTGGGACAACATGCAGCCCAGGAAAGAAGTGAGACCAGTGTCTATGACATCACAGGCACATTGAAATACTAAAATATCTAAAAACCCTCATATTTACACACATAAAAAAACCTTAGGAAAGTGTTCTAAATCTTCTAAACGTCATTAACATGTTTGTCTTTTTACAAAGGGGTGAATTAAGTGGACCTTTAAGTTGGATCCTAGACATCAATGGGTTGAGGGTTTCAAACAGGCTTCAATGTCCTGTCTTTCCCACTAGTCGAGAAACATGTAATCATTTACTGACTAAGTTGGAGGTCAAGAAATTCAACAGAAAAGGGGAGTTGGGAATCCCGAGATGATCGAGGAAGTGCTGGTTGAGTCATTATCATTAGGAATTATTGGTAGTCAATGAATTATTGGTAGTCAATGGACCATTGGTTGAGAAACAGTGGGGTGTACAGTATACACGTGGAATGCATAACATAAGTGTTATATCCCCTCCCAACATTATTATGTGGCGGTCCCTCGTTCGCAATCAGTTGAAAACCCCTGGCCTACATGTTACCATGAATGTACAGTGCACTAATCACATCACAAAATGTCAGACACATTCAACAGTGCAATGTTCATCAGCAACATGATATTTCACACAACGTACGTACTGTATAGCAAATGGTATTTCAAAGCGACATCATGCTGGTGATGACGTACGTGGCTCATTACATTAAAAAGAGTCCAGAATAGACATTTTTGGAGGCTAAAACTATGTCCACACCGAACAATTACAATGATGTGGTTGTATAGAGTATATTAGTTTAATCAGTAGCTTTCATGTGAGCTTAATCAAATTAATAAATAAAAAAACACCCACGTCTCGTGAGAGCATTAACAGGAACAGTCACTCATGGCACCATAGGAGAGAACAGTCATGTGAGCCAAATGAAGCACAATTCTCCTATAATCTCATACTGTGGTGGCATACCGCATACTGGAATGGAAATAGTCGCAGTATAGTATAATGAATTACCTGCGAAATGGATTGATGTAAGCTGATTACACAAAGAAGTACATATCAGATAAAGGAAATATAATACAGTCAAAAGCTGAAAATACGATTGCCAATTTACTTGTTTGGGTTACTCAGAAATGTGTTTTCCTTTTAGGTAAAGGCAATGACAAATCACACATTGCAGATATTGTTTTGTGATTATATTATTAGTGATTTCATTTTACAAGAACCTGTATTCTGAGAGAGAGAGATTACATTTTGAACCACATGGAAGTACAGCAGTATACAGCTGTGTATAATATCTTCTTTCTATAATAATTGATATGTCATCGTTGGAGAACGACGAAGGATTGCACCGGCTCCGTGGCGTAAAGCAGCATACCGTCACAGACAAAACCTTTATAGACTTGTGTTGCATGTGAATCATTGATTCACATGGTGTTTTAAACTATACTATAGGTGACTTTGTCTGCTAGCTCTTTCCCCCACCCCGATACAAACACATCTCTTTGCTGAAAGACCCACATCTCTTGTGCTGCAGACCACTGCCTGGTCATCACAGAACAGTTTCACATCACGTTAGACTTCAATTACCTGATGGTAAATTGGGGCCCTGATCGAAACCTTCCCCCAAGTTTGGAGTTATACGTCACAGATGTGTCAGAACGATGCCATCATCACAGGCAGCACCAAATGAAGGACAGGATATTAGACACGTCAAAAGTTGAGATTATCTCCACACACACTTTTGTTTATGGGAAGACGAAGAAAAAAAAAGGGGGAAAATAAACACGTTCATTGATTTGAACGACTGTTCGTGCTCATTTCTGGAGCATATGGAAAACAAAAGACTTTTCCACGAATACCTCGGTAACCCTATCACAGCTGTGTCCAAAGTGCGGCCCGCGGGTCAAATGCGGCCTTGGGGGTGAATTTAATACGGTCCGCAGCTTCATACCTGAATTGTGTTATGAATGACCTGCCCAACAGTATGGGACATTTTTACATTAAAGTTATTTTTAACCTGGGCATTTCCCAGAGTATAATTCGTCAGTGTTCCTTGTTAGGCTGAAAAGAGGCTGAGTTGCACTTTTTGTTCACAGCACACACCTGACAAAAGACCATTGATATTAAATATTGCTGATGATAGTTAACTCAACCCTGGCTAAGGACTCCTTTTATGTCTTTTTAATTATATTCCGCACCGCCAACAACGCCTTTAACGTGTTAATTAGCGCTCTAATTAATGATAAAACTATAAAGTTGGCTTACCGCTAATCAAATCTCCCCTCGCACTGCATCTCTGAGTTTGATTGCTTCCCCTTCAGGCACAATGCATTGGAAAAAGAGCAAGATAGTGGATGAGGCCTTTCTAGGCCTTTTTAAGAGTATTCCATTTCAAATCGCACTGGATAAATAAAGCGACTGTGTTTAGTGGCTCAATAGCTCTTCCCCGTGACCGCGCATCTAAAATAGGAACGCTTCTAAATACTCTTAGCGAGTGATTAGTCCTGACCCCGGGACCACCTTCTCCATTGCTGTTGATGGTATTTTCTAATATGGCCCCCTTTGAAAAAAGTTTGCCCACCCCTGCCCTATCAAATGTATATACAGGCTACCATTTAAGCCCTATTTTCATAAAACGATGGTGTCGTCCTACAAAAATAACCAATCTTTCAAGCTCTTTTTTTTTTAAAGTTTTGCCTAAAATGACATGCCCAAAAATAGGGATGATAGGCTGCAAGTGGCTAAGCACGAAGGTTCCAAATAAAAGGATTTAGCCACTGCATCACATCAGTAGCAAATTAATTTAATCAAACAATTTGGATTTCCCCCAGACGTCACACTTTCTAAAAACAGAATCATGCAATAAACTAAGCTAATATTAGAGATCATCATTTTAAAAACTAGGGTGCAGAAATCAAATCATCTCAACACCTTGCTTGAGATTATCTTCATATAACAGATACTGCATACATTGAAATACTATTGCATAGTATTTTCCTTTTTTCAGGGGGTTGGGGGTTGTATGTGGGCGCATCATTTTTTACATAACTGTGCAGATAAATACATTCCTAAGTATGCCGTATGCAAACGGCCATTTCATGTGCCATACCTCCTTGTTCGCCCTGATAAAAATGGGCTCATGGAATGAGCTCTTTCTGTCTTCTTTCCCAACACTAAAATCGAGCTGCTTTCAGACCTTTTAACCTTTTACACTATGTACATGATAGCGTGTACACGCACACTTCACAGCATACATTTATGCCCCTACTAGGCGCTGCGATGCATTATGCCCACAAAACACTCCTAGCGTAAACCATTTTGGATACCCGGAGGTCTAATCGACATAATAGACGTGCTTGAAAGTTGAAACCCACAAAGAGCTTTACTTGTCTTAAAGCCTCCCGTTTAAATATTTAAACTCTCTAAAGTATATTTACACCGTGTCAGTGAACCACAGGAGTTCCTCTCTGACCCTTAAGCTAAGAGGTGGCTCTCATGAAAGACGAGCCACAGCCTCCGAATGATGACCTGCAGTCTCTCCTGCATGTTGTTGCACTGTTCTGAACGGCCATGAATACTCGGGTCATAAATATGAGAGAAAAGCGAGAACTGTTGTCGCATGCAACATGTATTTTAGGCCTTGTGGACACTTATAGGTCTGTGTTATGTTTGGCTGGGCGCTCGCCACTGGCTGGCGTCGCACACCTGAAGATATCAGATCTGTAAGCTCACAATGTGTTGTGTTTTGCAACGCATCGTGAGATTGTAGATTGGCTAGTTTTGGTACATGAATCGATCGTCCTAAATATAACACGAGCTTAACAATCACAACTGTCAGAGAGACATAGCCTACTGTGGGAAGGTCATCTCTTATTTCTTATCGTCGCTGTAAAATATCTCTGCCGCCTCGAGATGAGCACTTTGCCAAGTCACTATGCCACTCGATTTGCCACTCGATTTCCCATTCACTTCATGCATGCGCATACCCTCTATTAAGTGTCATTCATTTAACAATGTTCAGAAGTATAAATTAACTTGAACAAATAACTGTCGATAAACCTGAGACAAACAGAGAATAAAACTCTCTGGATATATATAAAAAAAGAGATTTCTCCTTTTCACATGAGAACGCATGCTGTCTTCTGGTAGGAAAAAAAACCCTCTTTTCTCTGCGAAATGGACTGGAAACCAATCATCCTTAACATCCTTTTGGATGGGACACACATTTGTGAGCATATATATTGCATATGAATTAATTATATTGGATAAAGGTGTGATTTATTTTTTGTTAACTTAATAACATGTATATGGTTACCATGCCAGTAGTCTATTTCAAGTGTTTCTCAATAAAAAAAAAAGCATTTTGCATCACTAAACTATCCTGAAAGAACCAAGACAATATCAAATCATCAGTCTCAAAAAGACTTTAAACTTTTCTTCTTTTGCATTATATAATTATATTGACTACTACACATTGTTGTATTGCACATGTCTTTTCTGTAATTGGGGTCCTTAAGTGAGCCCAGGTGCACTGGGGCCTCAAAACCATCACAAACAATTTAAGTGTGTATATTAATACCTCGAAATTAACACCCTTTTTAGTGTACATCATATTCCTTCTATTCGATATGTTAATCGTCTAGTTAGCGACTATCTTTACTCCTCCTAAAAGCGAACGTGAAAGTTCATCACACACACACACACAAACGTTGAAGAACATTCCAGTCAGAAATAACCGGAGTATAATTTCACAGACTCCCGCTCCACACTGCCTCTATACGACAGGACAGCGCTGTCAGGCACCTACGCGGGCACCTCTCTGTGCTTCACACAGGGGTCCTCTCAACACACCTTTATACTGTAAGTGTGGGACCAAAAACACCTGTCCTTGCGTCATGCGGTGCAACTCAATGCGAAGCGCACACACACACACACACGCATACACACACCGAGAGAGAACGTAATGCCTCGGAACCAAATAGAACTCTTATAGGTCGAATTAACCCTCCTCGGTTTTGCAGTCACACCTGGCATCTGGCATGGTCTTGGCGAGGGCCGCCGCCGCCACCGGCAGCGAGCGACAGAGATTTCTTAGCGTCCGGGCCACGTGCGAGACAGGAGGGCACCAGGGGGCTGAAGAGACGACCCAGGCCCCTGCAAATGTACAAATAGGCATTAATCCAGAGCGATTTACAGTAAACAAGAACAACACACGGTAATGCATCAAATACATTAAAAAATTGTCATCAAAGATTCATACCTAAGCTAAAGAACCTAACAGAGGTTCTGAGCCCCGGCCCACCACACGTATAAAAGGTACTTTTTGGCCAAAAAGCGATTATTTTTCAACCGGGAAAAAAAAAAAACTTTTAGTTACTCCACTGCGCCCTCTACCGATATTGCCAAGAGAAAATCCTCATACAGAATATTTTTCCTCAGGAAAAGTACCTTTTATACGTGTGATGAGGGGCTCAGAGTGCTTCCACTAAGGAAAGTAGGCTATATGAGTAAACGACACAGAGACACCTCCCCGACAATATCGCAGAGACAGTTTGTTTACTTTTTGACCACAATGAGAAAAACTTCCATGAACCAGCGATTGACGTCAGGACTTCGGCGCTCGATCTATATACTGTAGCAAGTCTAATTTACTTAGTAGAATGTGAAAATACTGTAGCAGGTCTCCATGCTCACAATGCGTCACTTGTAGATCTGCTATTTTCAAAAGATGCATTTGAAAACTTGAAATGAGACATTCTGCATAATGAGTACTTTGTACTGTTGGTATACTTTTAAGTACATTTTGATGCCTAGTACTGCTACAATACCTGCGGAACACACTGTTGGACAGGCTGTAGATGACGCAGTTGCAGAAGCTGTTGCTGATGGCCAGCCACGTGGTCAGGAATGACGCCACCTTGAATGAATGGATGGATTTTAATACTAATACAAGTAATAACAAAACAAAGTAAAAAAGTGCCCCTCGGGCACAGGTCTCCACTCTCCACCAGGCCAGGTCAGGTTATTGTGGCCTCCTGGTGGCGCTATAATAGGCCAATGTGAAAAGGGTACCCTTTGTTCTTTAATACGCCTCTGATGGCAATTGGATGATTTGAGGCATTTTGTTCCAACAATGAACCTCTCCCCCAAATTTCCGGCCTGTTATAGCGCCACCAGGAGGTCGACTTTTGAAAAACACATTTGTAATATTACTCCTCCAGATTCTGTCCGAAAATCCCGCAAATCGTTACACACTATCTCTATAGTCATGTTAGCCAATTAGGATGGAATATGACACATCGGACAGATCCGCTTTCACAGTTTGCAGGATTGGCCCGTTTCGAACAAAAAGCCTCAAATCATGAATGCAGCGTGCAATTTACGTGAAATCTTTCACAGACTTTCCTACTAGGCTGAGGAATATATCCCACCCTTTGCACATTGGCCTGTTATAGCGCCACCAGGAGGCCACAATAACCTGACCTGGCCTGGTGGAGACCTGTGCCCCCTGAGGGGCACTTCATCTATATAGTTATCGTTCATTTGGAACAGTTTCTGACCTTGTGGCGATAGAGGCCGGCGCTCTCCAGCAGGAAGTAGACGATGTAGGGCATCCACAGCACGTAGAAGACGCTGGTGATGCGGAACAGGACCATGGCGTAGCGCTTGTCTGGACAGCCCTCGTTGGAGCGCTTGCGCCCCCCGCCGCCCTCGCGCTCCTCCGCCCCGCCCCCCTCCATCTGCGAGCTGAAGCGGGCGTGGCGTCTGAGGATCTCCCTGGTGGTGTTAGGTAGAGGTGGGGGGGCGATATGGAAAAGTATAATATCACAATATAATATTCTTTTCAAGCAGTATCACCACGATACATCACGATATATGTGTACACATAGTGCATGCATAAACTTTCCTTAATGATTATATCTGGTTTCAGTATTTATTTATGATGTATTTTCTCTATTATTAAGGTTATTGTATAGCGGTAAATTTGTATTGGTGGTGGGGAGGTGGGCGGGGCGGGCGTCATTTTCGGGGGTCCCCATGCAGCCAAAAACGTTGAGAACCCCTGAACTAAGGTATAGAACTACAAATCATAGAATGAACTAAGGTATAGAACTACAAATCATAGAATGCACCATTTCTAAAACGGTTAGTCCCAATACCTGATTCTGATTGGCTGGTCTCTGATTAGACCACCCCCCCCCCCCCCCATATACCTGGTGTGCTGCCGGCAGATCCGAAAGATGCTCCCGTAGGTGTAGCAGATGGTGGCGGCGGCGGGCGCGTAAAGCAGCGTCACAATGAAGGCGCTGAAGGCCGGCGCCGTCTGCCAGCGCTCGGCGCACCAGCGGAACGTGTCGCCGTGGTAGCCGGGCTTCCCCCAGCCGAAGAACGAGGGCAGGAAGATGGCCGCCGAGTAGAGCCAGACGAGCGTGATGCACGCCCGCAGCCGGCCCGGCGTCACCAGCGTGGCGTAGCTGAGCGGGCGCGT